>NC_064285.1:36741928-36743033 GCF_019186545.1 Solanum stenotomum | reverse complement strand
CATGATGGGAAGTAAGCGTTTAACCGACATAGACCATGAGAGCTTGTCATGGAAACCGGTGTCATGAGTCCCCACACCGAAAAGAGGTGGTCTACTTGCCTAAGGAAGACCGGTATATATAGCTTAATGGATCCACTAGCTTCCTATGCGGGCACATAGTTTATGGGATAAGGTAGACGATCATTGAAACTCATGCCTAACTGTCGGGAGAGTTTCCATCTAACCAAATCCGCTCGGTACTTAGCCTACATTCCCATAGAATAGTTCATTACTTTGACATCACCACACATGAAAGGGTGCCATAAGCCTACCGATTCAAGGTACATTATTTAACACATGAAAAGGTGCCATAAGCCTACCGATTCAAGGTACATTTAGGAAAGCTCATTAACTCCTCTTGAAAGGGTGCCATGGGCCTACCGATTCAAGTCTCATCATTAAAGGGTGCCATGGGCCTACCGATTCAAGTCTCATCATTAACCTTTATGGAAAGGTGCCATAGGCCTACCGAATCCAAGGTTCATTACTTATCATTAATGGAAGGGTGCCATAAGCCTACCGATCCAAGGTTCATTATAAGCATGTGTGGAAGGGTGCCATAAGCCTACCGATCCAAGGATTCAACAATCAACAATATAATCATTTATACAAGAAAAGGATGCATAAGCCCTACCAATTCAAGGTATACTTTATATTGAACAATCCTTCATATTCTATCATCAACATTCATGAGTGTCAAATTGAGAAATAATCTTTCAATAGTAACACATTTACATTCATAACATGATCACATTATCTTCATTGAACTCTCATTCATACAATGTCATGATAACACTTCAATTTCTTATACTATGCCTTCAAGGCCATGGTCACAATGTAACAAACAAGTAAACAATTCTAAGTCAACATTAGCTCCTCATGTCTTGCCTTTAAGGCCATGGTCACAATACATTCCATAATTAAACACCTCCACCATAAGTGGATATGGATCAAACCAAGCAAGAACAATTTTATCCTTAATATGAGATTAAGCCAACTTACCATCCTCCAAAGCCATAATAACCATTACTCAATTCCCAACAATTCTATCACCACAAGGTGATTC
>NC_064285.1:36728744-36738798 GCF_019186545.1 Solanum stenotomum | reverse complement strand
CACAAATTTTCTAGGAGTAGAAATTGGAGACGGAAAAATTAAATTACAACCTCACATAGCAAAGAAAGTCCTAGACATGCCAGACAAATTAGACCAGACTAAAGATTTACAAAAATTTCTAGGAATTTTAAATTATGCAAGGAATTTTATAAAAGACCTAAGAAAAATAGCAGGACCCCTATATTCAAAAACAGGAACTAATGGATAAAAAACATTCAACACAGAAGATATAAAGTTAGTACAAAAACTCAAACATATGGTTAAAATTATACAAGACTTATCACTCCCATTAGAAACTGACTACCCAATAGTCGAAACGGACGGAAGTCTAGAAGGGTGGGGAGCAATACTTAAAACAAGAAAAAAAAAGTACGGAGACAAAAAGGATGAAAGAATTTTTGCCTACCAAAGCGAAAAATATAAAGAAAAGGGAAACATGAGTAGTATAGACGCATAAATATTAGGGGTAATCTACAACCTAAACAGTTTTAAACTATATATTATTAATAAAAAAGAAATTTTAGTAAGAACTGATTGCGAAGCTATTGTAAAATTTCATCAAAAGATAGATGGAAAAAGTAGTAGTAAAAGAAGATGGTTAAATTTTTTAGATGCCACGTCAATATATAATATATCCTTGGAACATATCAAAGGGAAAAATAATTCATTAGCAGATCAGCTTAGCAGACTCTCCTCTGCACTTATTCCATCTATTTAGTCAATGACTCAGCCTTTAGTCTGCTTTGAATGATCCTATCTGCACTTATTCCATCTATTTAGTCAATGTAAGTGATTACATACGTCAAAGTCTAATGAGAAGATATTAAGAGCTTCTCTCTTAGCCCTTTTCTCAGCCTATTCTAATTTCACAATTCTATTAGTCAAGGTTTATGAAAGAAAGTCTACCGGACGTGGGAAAACTGACTGATAGTGAGGGTTGGCGCCCTGTAGTGAATGTGGTAAAAGGTGTATAACCATTACCCTTTTCTTTCGATGAAGACTAACTGTTTATTTTCAGCATAAGTATAGGGAAAGACAAAGTCAGGGCCTCCAGCTCAAGCAGCACTACATACGAAATAGACAAAGACTTATATCTACAGACTTTACTAAAGAATACCTTGTTCAAACCACAGACGAAATTAAATGAAGCAAGATTAAACACCCCAAGCATTGAAAGACTGCATTTCGAAAGACAAAATTTAATATTTTATCCCCCATCCAACTTAAGTTTCAGAATAAAGCCAGAATCAAAGATAGATAGACCACAGAGATGTTTGATAGACAATTTATGGATAGCATATAACAAAGTGCCACGAGACAATAGTCACTTCATTTCGGTAATGAATTCGCTAAGCCATTATTTTACAGAAAAAAATGAAGACAAAAAATTCAAGTTTTATGTGGTAGTCCAAGGAAGACTGGCCGGAATTTTTCAGACATGAACGAAAGTAATAGACTCAATAAAGGACTTCCCCACTCCCCTCTTCAAAGGATTCAATGACCTAAACGAAGCTTTGGATTACGCAAAGGGAACTCTTGGACCAAATTATTTTCCAAGTCCAGCCTTAAGACAAATCACAAATCCTTTCCCACAATATAATATCCAGAAAGACACAGACAAAATAATATGTTGCGACCACTGCTCTTCAATGACAGAAGGCTTCAAAAGACAAAACCAGACCATCGAGAGGCTCGAAAAAGAAAAAGAAAAAATGACGCAACACATCTACCTTTTACAAGAAAGAATCAAAATTTTGCATTTTGAAACCAATCAGACCCAACCATTACAAACAGAAGATCATCCAAAAGAACAAAGGAGTTCTCCATCTCGGTCTAAAATGGATAAGAAGGGTGTACATTCCCCAAAGAATGTAGAAGAAGTTACAGTACTAGTTAGAGGTACATCTAGTCCTATTCAAACGGTAGCGGATAAAGACTTATCAAATCCGTTGATGGTTGCCACTTTGCCAAAAAGTGTAAGAAGATTACCAGCTAGTTTTAATATAACAAGGACTACAGAACAGGGAAAAAAGACTAAACGTTTCTTGTTATAAAGAAAGAAAGACAAAAGAATTGAACAAATGATACAAAATTTCCTCCAGAAGTTACTTAGTGTAAAGACCAAAGAAATCATAAGTAAAAATTCAAAACCCGAACCAGAAACTCCAGACACGGAATATTCAGGAAGTAACCATTACGAAAGTGAATACAATCTATCCCTAGAACAATTTTCTCAAGACCCAAACGAAGACAACGACTCAGGGATGAGTTTCGACTCTATAGCGTTACACAACTTAGACACGTAGAAAATACATAAGCAATGATGAATCAAGAAAAAAGACAAAGAAAGGCAGGTAAGCCATGACGTAATACACCACTAGTATAAAACTGACAAATAAAGAGGACAAAAAAATTTGAAACATTTTTCAAAGCCATGTGAGGATATGGCCCAAAGAGCACCTGGAATGTAAAAGAAAGACTATTCAACATTTTGAAATCCGAATTTTAAATCCAGAGAAAGCCATCCACGCCTATAAATACTAAACCATTTGCAACAAGAAGGTAGAGAGCAAGAGCAAGCGGAGCATAGCAAGGAAGAAGAATTAGTTTTAAGAGTTAGCTTTACATATTTCTTTCCCTTCAAACAAAAAAGAGTGAAGTGAGTTTGTTAAAAGAGTGAGTGTTTAGTTTTTGAAGTAGCTACAAAGTCACTCGGGGACTCCCGAAAGGGAAACCTCTCTCCGACCACTATCATGTAAGTAGTAATGTGTCTTCTAGATCTTAGTAGTTTCTCCCAGTATATGTATATTGCTATTATGCACTATAGTACTGTTGTTATGATTATATAATATAATGTTCATACATAAATTGTATACCTACATAATGAGTCATTACTTGCTCTTAGTAAATGGTTAGTTCCCTACCCTCTTAGTAATGACAATGGATTAACTAGAAGATGGCTCAAAATGAAATTGAGGAAATGTTAGATCACCTAAGAAGGATCAAGAATCTAAATGATGTATGGATGATTTTACAGGAAAAAGTTAGGTATGTCCCTCCTGAAGAAAACCTTGAAATGCACAAATTTACAAAACAACTGAAAATTGTTCAAAAGAAAATGGGATTTTTGAGATACTTATATGACACAGAGATAAATGGTTACGTCAACCATGAGAAGCTGGAATGTTTGGAGACTCGAATTCAGTTCATGGCTAACAACGAGGGACAACTCTATCTTGCTGTTTCAGTTATCCTTGTTTCTGCTTTTGTAGATGATACAGATGAGGATGAGGTCGACACATATGACACATATGAGTATTATCTCTTTGATAAACCTCCATATGTAATATTCTTGATTGTGTTAGTAGAGCTGGAAATGAAGAAGATTTTTCTCAGTGAACTAAAGGATTCCCAGTTTACTCAATCAAGAACTTTCAAGGACAAGAAATTACAAAAGAATTTTTTCATCATCTCCATACTCTGCTGATGTATCTCAGAAACAAAACACTCAAGAACTTTCCGAATAATAACTCTGCTCGAAATATTGATGTAGCAATAGAGTTCTTGTTGATTTTCCTTGATGTTGATGTGGCAAATCATGTAATTAACGGTAATTGGTTGAATGAGGTTATGGACAAGGTTTTAGCTATAGCGGGTGATGTTCTATATGTAATTGAGATAATATCTCATATGGTCACTCAATTTTGAATAGTTCACTTAGAAAGTTACTCAACTTTGGATTGTTTACTTAGAAAGTCACTCAACTTTATCTTTTAACTCAAAAGTCACTCAACTATTGATGTTTCACTTAGAAAGTCACCCAACCATTTATATTTCACTTAGAAAGTCACTTAATCAATTTAAATATTCTTTTCATTAAATTTTTTTAAAATACAAAAAATAATTAAATTATTTAAAAAATAAATAAGATGCTTATTTTAATTATTGATTTTTTACTACCTTTTCATTAAAAAAAAAATAGTAGAAGATCATTACTGCCCCTTTTTTTTAATTATACTTCTTATCAATTCCAATTTTTCTTTTTGGTAATCTTTTAACAATTTATTTCTAGTTTTACAATTACTAGAAGCGAAAAGCTTTTTTTTTTTTGGCTACATTTTTTACGTTATTTTTAGAAAGATTATAATTAAATAATTGGAGCAGATCAATAAAATAATTAAAATAGATATCTTATTATTTCTTTAAAAATAGTTTAAGATAAAATTTAATAAAAAAATTATTTAAATTGATTGAGTGTCTTTCTAAGTGAAATATAAATAGTTGGGTAACTTTCTAAGTGAAACATCAATAGTTGGATGACTTTTGAGTTATAAAACAAAGTTGAGTGACTTTCTAAGTAAACAATTTAAAGTTGAGTGACTTTCTAAGTAAACAACTCAAAGTTGAGTGAGCATTTGAAATATTAACTCATATGTAATTCAAAAGCTTCTTCCTAGCTCTATAAACAAAGATGACAATAGCAAAATAAGTCTTTGCTCGATACAGATATTTGAGAAAACTAAAGATCTAAAGGCACAAATGGAGACGTACTATAAATCCTTAAATTCACTCCATCTCAGTTCCCCACTGTTGGTGGATAGAGCTTTCTGGATTCTCTTATACAGAAACTGAATGAGATGTCGAAATCTAAATCTAGTTTAGATTTCCTGATGAAACCTCTTTTGGGTAATTTGGAGAAAGAGCTATCAGCTCTTACATCCATTTTAGAGAAGGATCTATCATCTTTATCATCCATTTTCAGAGATGTCGCCAAGGTGCACCATGAACATGAAATTCTTCAAGATCTTCACAGGTGTACTATCAATTTGGCATATGAAGTTGAAGTTGCCATTGACTCTATTCCTGCTTAGTATAATGTGTTTTGGCATACTTTTTGCTCACTTCCTACAATCTTAAAAGAGATCAATAAAATTAATGCGTAGGTGACTGAGATGTGGTTAGCAGACGTTGCTCTTAAGCCTTGCTATGTGGTAGCACCATTTAAACACCTGCCCACTCGACATAGCAATCCTGTGACTGATGAGGAGATAGTGGGTTTTGGGAATGACACAGAAAAAATGATTCAGTATCTGATTAGAGGTTTATGAGCTAGACGTCATCCCAATTGTAGGCATGAGGGGACAAGGGAAAACGACAATTGCTAGAAAGGTTTACAATTGTGACAACACTTTTTCTCATTTTGATGTTCGGGCATGGTGCATTGTTTGCCAAACTTATAACCGGAGAAAGCTATTACAAGAGATTTTGAGTCAAGTTACCAGTTCCAAGGATAAGGGAGATAAGGATGACATCCTTGCTGATGAGTTGAGGTAAAGCTTAATGTGCAAGAGATATCTCATTGTATTGGATGATATGTGGGATTTTATGGCATGAGATGACTTAAGGCTTTGCTTTCCTGATGTTGGAAATAGAAGCAGAATAATAGTAACAACTCGGCTTGAGAAAGTGGGTGAGCAAGTCAAGTATCATACTGATCCCTATTCTCTTCTGTTCCTCACAACATAAGAGAGTTGCAAATTATTGCAGAATAATGTGTTTCAAAAGGAAGATTGTCCGCCTGACCTACTAGATGTGAGTCAAGCAGTTGCAGAAAAATGCAAAGGACTGCCTCTAGTGGTTGTCTTGGTAGCTGGAATAATCAAAAAAAGGAAAATGGAAGATTCTTGGTGGAATGAGGTGAAAGGTTCTTTATTTGACTATCTTGATTGTGAGTCAGAATAATATAGTTGGGCTACGATGCAGTTGAGTTTTGATAACTTAGCTGATTGTTTAAAGCCTTGTCTTCTTTATATGGGGATGTTTTCAGAGGATGCAAGAATTGCAGTGTCTAAATTGATGAGTTTATGGATAGCGGAAGACTTTGTGGAGAACATTGAATCTGCTGAAGGTCACTTGATGGATCTCATTAGCAGTAACGTGGTAATGGTTTCAAAGAAAGAATATAATGGTAAGGTCAAATATTGTCAGGTTCATGATGTAGTGCTTCATTTTTGCTTGGAGAAGAGTAGAGAAGAACGGTTTATATTGGCAGTGAAGGGGCATTGTAGCCAGCTTCAACCTTTTGAATGGAAGGAAAGTTGAGTGAGCTACAGTTTCAGTAAAGAGCTTTCCAAGTTTGCATCTCTCGGATCCAAAACACGGAAGCCTTTCCACCAACACTTGAGGTCACTGATAATGATAAATGATGGAGAATTTATTGATGGGATTCCCTTCTGTCAAATTCTTAAATTGCGACTTCTTAAGGTCTTGGATTTGAGTTCCCATAAAGTGCGTTATTTGTCAACAGCTACTAAATCACCTGAAGTACCTTGCAGTTTCGACAGTTTAATTCTATTTTCATCCAGAATCACATCTGGCCCATCTTGAAACTTTAATTGTGAATAGTGAGTGGCAATCTATGTTACCTTCGTCTTTTTGGGAAACGGAAAAATTAAGGCATTTTGAGATTTGGAGAGCTGAATTTGATTTTGAAGAGGATAAGCAGGGGTTATTTGAAGGATCCTCTAAATTGGAAAATTTGAGTATATTAAAGAATATTGTTAGATTTCCAATTGATAGGGTGGATGTGTTATCAAGGAGGTGTCCTAATCTTCAACAACTTCACATCGAATTTGAATATCAGGGCGATAATGATTCTGCAGGGTCTTTTTGTCTCACATTGGAGAATCTTAGCCAGCTTCAAATACTTCACCTTTCCGTTGAGTTGCCCCTCATTGTATCTGGGTTACAATTGCCTTCAAATTTAAAGAAGTTGGTACTAATTGAGACTCGTATAGAAAACCTGACTTCCTGCCTTGAGGGACTACTAAGCCTGGAGTATCTCCAATTATGCGATTGTGTTCAAATTGGAGATTGGTGCCTTGGAGATGTCACGTTCCATAAACTAAAGTTGTTGAAATTGGTGTTCTTAAGTATCTCAAGGTGGAATGCCTCGGAGGAATCCTTTCCCGGTCCTGAAACACTTGTTATAAGCGGGTGTAAGAACCTCGTGGAGATCCCCCTTAGCTTTGCAGATATTCCAACACTGAAACAAATTAAGTTGATTAAGTGGTACAACAAGTCTCTGGAGGCTTCAGCTGTGAGAATTTAGGAAGAAGTTGAAGCCATTGAAGGATGTGACCGTATTGTTATCACTACCCAAGTAAGTAGAAACAAATTCCTAAATCTGTTCTGTTTTTCAGTATCGATATATATGCATCTAATGTGCAAACTATATGTTCAATACAGGAATATAAGTCGGCTATGAATCAAGTATGTGCTTGTCAACAATGGAATTTGATGCTTGCTTTTGGTTAATTGACCATGAGGATTTGTTTGAATTTGAAAACTGCAGCAAAAGCACAGACAGTCTATTTGCAACGCCTATGCATCCTCTTATATTGTAATACTACTACTGATTGCTAAGTTTGTTTTGATTGACCAATTTTATCTATCAGATGGTCTTTTACTGTGATTTCTTGTTGCCTTCTGTATCACTGTCAAAATCATTGTTTCGTTTTTGTTTTTGTAATTAGGTTATTAATTTCTATAATCCCTTCATCTTACAACTTATACGCAGCACGAGACCTGCAAAATTCTGTATGTACACAAGTTTTTTATATTGTTGAATACAAAGAACACCTCCCAATCATCAATCAATAATTTAGATATTTAGCAGCAGAGAATACCAAGTTGAATTGAAAGATGAGTATTCCTCAATGAAATCTGATTTGCATGTAGATTCAAAGATTTTGGTAGCTTAACACCAAATGATATGTATGAGACATGTACAAAAGCTATCTATGTTGTTTACTCTCTTCAAAAATAGTATGAATTGTGATCTCTTTGACTATTGGGAAATACCTTTCACACTCACATTTGTATATACTTCACAAATACATTACATGGAAAATCGTTGATTATGTCTAAAAAAATTCAATGTTATGTCTTTGTTTTGTTCATTTATGCTGGTAGAGTAGGCTGGACTTTCATGGACCTATTTGGGTTTCTATATTATTTATTACTTTCTTTGTTTCAATTTAGGTGACACTTTTGGTTTTTTCAAGAGTCAAACAATTTGAGTTTGACGGGGAATTTGCGTATGAAATCTTCAATTTTTTGAAATGAAATTTATATATTTGTAAACTACATAAAAAGTAACATAAGTCACAATAATTGATAATTTAAAATGTTTAAAATATATATGAAAAATTTATGATCAAATCGGAAAAAATCATTATTTAACTCGTTTACAACACGAAAAAACCAAAAACTCAGCCTAAGAACCATAAAAAAAATTTGTAAGGAGTGTACAAATATGGCGGCATGCTGTGTGCTCTGTTCAGAAAGCAAGACAAATTTGTACATACATCTTTCACCAATACAGCAATACCTGCTCACTCAGACAGACAAAAAAGGACCTGCAACACTGCCACATTCCCCAGAGCTTTTAAAATGACAAACAAAAAGAATTTTGAATATATATATGTTGGTTTCCAAGAAATCAATATACTAACAATTCTTGCATTTTCTCAACACTATGGAGCTAGCAAGAAAAGAGTTACCCTTTTACTGTGGGCTCCATCCCTTGAATTTTTTGGGTCAACAATTGCAGCTGCAATTGTTGTAAAGAAAATGAGGGCTGAATTTGTTTGTCAACAATAGCTGCAAACTTTTTTCTTTTGTCAACAAATTTTGCAGCAATGCAAATTTTTCGGTGGCATGATTTTTGAATAGTGCAATGAAATTGCATCTATAAAAGGAGCTCTTCGACTCCTCATTTGAGACACACCAAAATTCACAGAGAGAGTAAAATATTTAGAGAGCTGTGAGGTTTCCATAGACTATATAAGAAAATAGTCTGTGAAGAAAAATAGAGTGTGAGCGATATTTTAGTAAGGTGGAAATCAAAATAGTGTTATTCCTTTTGAGTGTGTAGTAGTCACTTTGAATATTGTATTCGTGACTACATAGTGTAAAATTCCTTACTATAGTGATATTAGTTGCTCCTCTTGGCCCGTGGTTTTTCCCTTATTTAGAAGGGTTTCCACGTAAAATTTTTGGTGTCATTATTTTCCCATTTTATATCCATTACTTTTACCATATATATTTTTGTGCTTGTCCGCATTTTTCCCAACAAACTGGTATCAGAGCCAAGGTTTTATCTGAGTATACTCTATGGTTGCAGCACAGTCTGAACTTCCACATCAGAAAAGATTTACTTTGGTTTGCAATATCTATATTTTTTGGGGATAAACAATGGAAGCCAACACAAGTAGAATGGTTACTTTAAATGGTGTTAATTATGCCATTTGGAAGGGAAAAATGGAAGATCTGCTTTATGTCAAGAATTTTTATCAACCAGTTTTTGCCACTGTAAAGCCTGATAATAAAACAGATGAATAGTGGAATTTGTTGCATAGACAGGTTTGTGGATTCATTAGGCAATGGGTTGACGATAATGTATTGAACCATATTTCTGGGGAGACACATGCTCGAACCCTATGGGAGCATCTTGAAAGTTTGTATGCTCGGAAAACTGGCAACAATAAAATGTTCTTAATAAAGCAGATGTTGAGTTTAAAGTATCATGATGGTTCTCCGATGACAGACCATCTGAATAATTTTCAGGGGATCATGAACCAGTTATCTGCTATGGGCATTAAATTTGATGAAGAAATTCAAGGCTTGCTTTTACTTGGTTCCCTACCAGACTCTTGGGAAACATTTAGAACTTCATTGTCAAATTCTGCTCCGGATGGTGTGATCTCAATGGATTCCGCCAAGAGTAGTGTCTTGAACGAAGAGATGAGAAGAAAATCCCAAGGTTCTTGTTCGTCGGATGTCCTAATAACTGGCTCTAGGGGGAGAAACAAAACTCGTGGTTCTCAAAATAGAGAACAAAATAGGAGCAAATCCAGAGGCAGACTTAAGGATATTGAGTGTTATCATTGTGGCATGAAAGAGCACACAAAGAAGTTCTGCAGAAAGTTGAAGAGGGAGAACAAAAACAAAGAGGAAACTAAAGAAGATGGCAATGAAAATTGCCTAGCCA
>NC_064285.1:36594074-36722918 GCF_019186545.1 Solanum stenotomum | reverse complement strand
AGTCGTTACAGATGGTGCAAGGAATAGTGAAAGCTCCAAGATCATCTTTCGTTTGTACTAGTGACCTCATAGAAATGGCACCACAATGTTGCAACCTCTAATCATTCTCAAAACTGGCAACCTTCTTTTTGGTCGCCAAGTCCTTCATGAACTATGCATACCCAGGCAATTGCTCTAAAGCTTCTATCAAAGGGACATTGATGGAAAGTTATTTCAACATAGTTATGAACCTACGGTACTTTCCTTCTTCAGCCTTCTGCACTAACCTCTGTGGGAAAGAAGTTGGAGGTCTAGGCATGAGAACAACCATTTGGTCTATCTCTGTTTCCTTCTCCGTGGCATTTTTAATATCTTCAGTAACCTCAATCTCATCACCATCTGTTTCTACCACTTTTTCTACATCGGATGGAATCTGGGGGTCAATAGTCTACTTTCCTCCATGAGTTGTGATTGCCATACAATGCCCATCACTCTTTAGATTCTGGATGGTGTTGCTGGGAAACGTGTATTCACGTAGCAGCTAACTGACTAAACTATTGCTCAAGTTGCTTTATCGACACTACATGGGAATCAACTTTCTGGCCAATTTCGAACAAGTTATTTCTCATCTCCTTCACATTCTGATCAGTTGCATCAAACCTTCTCATCATCTTGTGCATCATATCCTCAATACGTGTCATATTACTTCCAGCTTCTCTAGGACTAGATTCCCGATTTTGAGGGGGAACATAAGGTCCAACCCAATCATTTCTAGTGCCATAGTTGTTCCTGTTATAATTGTTGTCGCGATTAAAGCTCCCGTCCCGAACATATTGACCTTCTCGGTTGTAGTTGCCATAGTTTCGACCTTGGTTTCCTTGACCCTGGCGCAATTATCCGTATTGGAACCTTGGGAGTTTGGTCGGAAACCACCCATTTGATCATTCACCGCATAAGTATCCTCTTCATAGTAACACTCCTCAACCGGTGGTGGATTCCTAGTCAAATAATTAACAACATTTACCTTCTCCGCACCTCTGCTCACATGCTTCAAAACCAACCCTAGTTCAGTCCTCATCTGAGCCATCTCCTCATGAATCTTATCTGCAGAATGGTTGTTTGTAGTATGAACGACAAACGTGTTCCTCCCAGTCTCCATCTTTCTAGTGCTCAAAGCTTTGTTGTTTCGAGAGATCTTTTCCAGTTTCTCTGCAATCTTCTTAAAAGTACACTCACCATATGAACCTCCAGTAACAGTATCAAGCACTGCCTTAGTGTTGTCATCCTAGCATCGGTAGAAATATTCCTTCATCGACTCATTATCAATATGGTGATTCGGAAGATCTCGTTTGAAAGCAGTGAACCTGTCCCAAGAACTACTCACGGACTCTCCAGGTAGTGCTACAAAATTGTTGAGTTTATCTTTGTGGTTCAATTTCTTGGACACTTGAAAGAATCTTGCTAGGAACGCATCAGTCAATTGTTCCCATGTATAGATTGAATTATGAGGAAGCTCATTAAACCACACAACAGCATCGCCGATTAATGATAGAGGGAATACTCGCAATCTAATGACATCAATGTCTAAGTTCGGTCGACCCACACAACTTTTTCAAACACTCCTTAGCTTGGTTACGTGCGCATGTGGATCTTTCGATGCCTAACCCGCAAACAAGCCCCTCGCAGTAAGTATCTGCATCAAACTGCTAGTCACCACAAATGTATGCCCCGGAGGTAGAGGGGGTAGAACAAGAAGTTCGGCAAATTCAACAGCATTAAAGTTGACCCTATAGTTATCATCCAGTCTTGGCCATGGTTGATCATGTATCCTCACTGCATCTCTCAATAGATTCTCAGCTTGAATATGATTATTCTCATTACCAACCTTCGAAGGTTGCAACCCAACACCGTCACCTAAATCTTCTCCATTAGGATTAACTAGCACTCCTTGATTCTTCATTCTCCACAAAGTTTTGTTCAGTTCTGGATCGTAGGGAGTAAGTTGTTCTCCTAGACTCTGTGTACTTGGCATACACTAGAGTAGGAACCTGAGAGAGACAAAAACAAAAAAAAGTAAAATTAGGAAATATTTGACTAAAGTTCAATAACGTAGTTAAACTTTATCTAAATGCAAAATTCCCTGGCAGCGGCGCCAAAATTTGATAAAGAAGCATAAGCGATCGTTATCAAGTAAAGAACCCAACTTGTACGTTGGAGTCGATCCCACAAGGAATATGGTTTAGACTTAACTTTAACCAACGATTATACTCATTTTGTCAATGTATTTCTAAAAAACAAGTAATTAAAGCGGGGGGGCGGGGGGGGATTTGTGAAACAAATTCAGGAAATTATGTAAGTAATTAATGAGCAAGATTCAAACTTTAGGTGTTATCAAGATGATAAAGTAACTAGGGTGTACGTGTTCCCCATAAGCTCATAACGCGGTAATCCTAGTAATAGAAATCCTTTCCTAGTGTATTACATGCAAAGTGATAAGTTAGGTTTCTCTAATTCCTTGGTCCGGCAACTAGATAATTTCACCACGCACCTTGGTCCGGCTACATGTGTATAATTTACTAACCCTTACCTTTACCTCATATTAGATATCACATCAATGTATGGCTTACTTTTCACCCTCGCACCAATCCTCATTAGACTATCACACTAAATCTATGTTGATAATTCTTTTCTTATTAACTACCTCCTTTGTCCGGCAAGTAGTAACAAGGCAATTTCTAACGCGTGCACTCGTTAAAAGGACTTCTGAACAAAAGATTTGTCAATGCATGCAATAACACTATTCGAGAATTACTTAGTTACTATTGGTACGTTGTTATTCACTCATGGTTCCCACAACCCTAGTTGTGGATTTAGTTACACATAGTGGCAAAAACACAATTCATATTTTTAGATGAAGAAATCATGAACTTACGTAATAAGTAGAATAAACCTAGAATCTCAACTTGAATTGAAAAGTCAAAATCTTCAAAACGAAATTAGGAAATTAAGAATTGCTAAAGTTGCAAGTTAATCTCCAAAGTCAAGAACTAGAATAAAAGTAATAAAGTCTAACCCCCAAAAATGAGGTTTACATGCCTTATATATAGAAAACTAAGTCCTAACTAAAACGGAAATGAAATAAGGAAATAATGTTTCAGGATGCATCTTCGATCTGCAACAGTGACCTACGGACCATGAATTGACCTACGGTCCGTAGGTTCCTTCCGTGACTCAGGACTTGGGAAAATTTTCAGCTTCCAAAACATCATCTCTGAAGCAAATGACGAATCAACAGTACAGACCGTGGTTTGATCCACGTTCCGTAGATCCTCCTCCATAGGTCCACACTTAGAATCTTCAAAGTCAGTTACTGGAACCCCTTCTCTGAATCATTTGATGGAGCAACAATACGGTCCGTAGATCAATCTACGGTACGTTGATTGCAACCGTGGTTCCACACTTGGTCAAGAATTCCCTGATGTCCTGTAATGCCTTGTCTGCTCATCTACAACACCCATCTACCGAGCGTGAATGGACATACGGTCCGTGGATCACCTACGTAGATACCCTTTTTTTGCACATCCTTCAGTTATGTCTCTCAATTTCCACGTCTGAACATATTTCCTGAAAACATGATAAAAATACATAAAAACCAATACAAAATGGCCCTAGACACACAAAACTCCTAAGTGAAATGTATTTAAAATACCATAAACTCACGGTATATCATTTACCTCAAGGGGGTTGCATCGGGGCGTGACAAACTTTGTATTAGTGCCTTAGGTTTAAGAGTCCTAGAATGTATGAAAACCTGAACTAAGTATAGTCCCTTTCATGAGTGTGAAGCGCCCCACACCTATGAGGGGGAGGTTACGAAGTGTTTTAGGGAAAATGTCACTTTCTTGTTGGTCTTATCATGTGTGGGTAGGATCCCCTTTCTAACTAGACTTTATGTGTTTCAGATCATGCCTCCTCATAGAACTTACGCAAGGAATGCTAATGACTGCAATGGTAACAAAGTTCCTCCTGTCCCAACCATGAGGTTTCAAATGTAGAGTTTAGGTATGTTATCCAACTTTTGGCTCATAGTGTGTCCAATCAGAACAATCAACAGGTTCGAATTCCTACAAATACTAGTGGTGGATCAGTGGCAGCTAGGGTTCGAGATTTTTTTCGGATGAATCCGCCTATGGTTTTAGGGTCGGAAGTTGGTGCAGACCCCCAAAACTTTATTGATGAGATCAAGAAAATCGTTGGAGTGATGCAAGTGACTAGAAATTATAGGGTAGAGTTGGCGTCCTACCAGCTGAAGGATTTGGCTCACATTTGGTTCACATAGTGGAAGAAAAATAGGGGTGGGAATGCAGCTCCTGTGCATTGGGAGTGTTTTTCCAATGCTTTTCTGGACAAGTTCTTCCCATGAGTGTTGAGGGAGGCTAAGACTCGGGAATTCATGAATATGAGACAAGGTTCTATGTCAATCAAATAGTACGGACTTAAGTTCACCAAGATCTCCAAGTATGCTCCACATATGGTTGCCGATCCCAGGGGACAAATGAGTAAGTACCTATTTGGGGTATCTAACTTGGTGAAAAGAGAGTGTAGATATGCTATGTTATTGAAGGATATGAGTATCTCTAGGCTCAGGACTCATGCTCAGCATGATGAGGGATATAAGCTTAGAGAACTAGCTAAGGACAACAAAAAGGCTAGAACAGGGAATTATGAGTACCCTCAACAGAAATCGTGTGGTGGAAATCACTCACAATTTCAGAAAAGGTCTTCATCTCTAGCACCATTATCAACTAGAGCTCCATCCCCCAGGTTTCGACAGGATCAGAAAGGTAGGGCATTAGGTTCTAAATCTCAGGGGAGTGTTTCAGGTAACAGGACCAACCCAACTAGTCCAAAGTGTGGTAAGAACCATCCGGACTTGTGTCTTGTAGGCAAGGAAAAATGTTTTGGTTGTGGTCAGACTGGTCATATGTTAAGAGATTGCCCTTCTTCGAAGCAGGGACAAATAGGTAACAAAAGTAGGGCTCAGTCTACATTTTCAGTAGTACCAGCGCCCAACTCAGCAAGGTACTTTAACTGGTACAGGTGGCGGTCAGCCCCATAACAGGTTGTATGCTCTCCAGGGTCACCAGGACCATGAAGATTATCCTGATGTGTTTACTGGTATGTTACGAGTCTTTCATTAATATGTTTATGCTTTGTTAGATCTAGAGTCTACTCTTTCCTTTGTAACTCCATATATATCAGTGAACTTCGGTGTCAGTCCAGAAACTCTCTCAAAACCCTTCTCAGTCTCTACTCCAGTTGGTGACCCAATTATAGCTAGACGGGTATATAGAAATTGGCCTGTCACAGTCCCTCAAAAAGTAACCTCAGAAGATTTCGTAGAGTTAGAAATGGTAGACTTTGATGTCATTCTAGGCACTGATTGGTTACATTCCTATTATGCCTCAGTCGATTGTATAACTGGGATCGTTCGTTGTCAGTTTCCTAGCGAACCAGTCTTAGAATGGAAGGGTAGTACCTTAGTGCCTATGGGTCGATTAATTTCCTACCGTAAGGCCAGAACAATAATTTCCAAGGGGTATATCCATCATCTAGTTTGGGCTACGGATTCCAGCTCTGAAACCCCAACTCTTGAGTCAGTTCCAGTAGTAAATGAGTTTCCAAAAGTGTTTCCAGAAGATCTTTTCGGAGTTCCTCCAGAAAAAAAGATCGACTTGGAATTGATCTCCTTCCAAATAGCTAGCCTATTTATATTACTCCTTATAGAATGGCTCCAGCTGAGCTTAAGGAAATGAAAGACCAGTTGAAAGACCTTTTAGATAAGAGCTTTATCAGACCCAGTATTCCTCATGGGGTGTACCAGTTTTGTTCGTGAAAAAGAATGATGGTTCTCTCAGGATGTGCATTGACTATCGGCAGTTGAACAAAGTCACAATCAAGAATAAGTACCCTATCCCTAAAATTGATGACTTCTTCAACCAAATTTAAGGTGCTAGTCATTTTTTGAAAATATACCTCAGATCTAGTTAATATCATCTAAGAGTCAGAGATAGTGACATCCCAAAAATAGCCTTCAGAACTCGGTATGGTCATTATGAATTTGTAGTTATGTCCTTTGGACTAACCAATGCTCCTACAGCTTAATGAATTTGATGAACATGGTGTTCAATTAGTATTTGGACTTGTTCGTTATCGTCTTTATTGATGATATCCTCATTTACTCTAGGAATGAGGAAGAAAATGCAACTCATTTGAGGGTTGTCCTGCAAACTCTCAATGATCGCCAGCTATTTGCTAAGTTTAGCAAATGTGAGTTTTGGTTACAATCAGTTGCTTTCCTTGGGCATAGAGTATCTAGCAAAGGGATTCGCGTAGATTCTCAGAAAATAGAGGTGGTGAAGCAATGTCCCAGACCCACTTCTCCTACAAATATCAGAAGTTTCTTGGGTTTAGCCGGTTATTACAGAAGGTTTGTGGAAGGATTTTCATCCATAGCTTCTCCATTGACTAAGTTGACTCAGAAAAATGTTAAGTTTCAGTGGTAAGATCAGTGTGAGAAGAGCTTCTCAGAACTGAAAATTAGGTTGACTACAACTCCTGTTTTGACTCTACTAGAGGGTTTAGATGATTATGTGATCTATTGTGATGCATCCAGAGACGGACTGGGTTGTGTGTTGATGTAGCGAGGTATGATTATAACTTATGCTTCTAGAAAGCTTAAGGTGCATGAGAAAAACTATCCGACTCATGACCTTGACCTTGCAGCCATAGTATTTGCCCTAAAGATTCAGAGACATTACTTGCCCTAAAGATTCAGAGACATTACTTGTATAGTGTTCATGTAGATATGTTCACAGACCATAAGAGCCTTCATTATGTGTTCACCCTGAAGGAGTTGAATTTTCGCTAGAAGAGATGGCTTGAATTTCTCAAGGACTATGACATAAATGTGATTTACCATCCTGGTAAGGCCAATGTAGTATCTAATGCTCTTAGTATACTATCTATGGGTAGTGTAGCAAATGTTGAGGAAGAAAGAAAGGAATTAGCGAAGGATGTTCACCAGCTTGCTCGCTTAGGAGTATGCCTTATGAACATATAAGATTATGGTGTAACAGTTCAGAATGGCTCAGAATTTTCATTGGTAGCAGAGGTTAAATAAAACAAGACAGTGATCCTAAATTGCCTCAATTGAAGGGTGCAGTTCATCAATAGAAAGTTGAGGTTTTCTTCCGGGGGAGATGGTGTGCTTCGCTACCAGGTTCGTTTATGTGTTCCTAAGGAGGGTGAGTTGAGGCAGCAGATCCTTACATAAGCCCATATCTCCAGGTATTCTATTCATCCAGGTGCAACTAAGATGTACTGTGATCTGCGCGAAGTATTTTGGTGGAATCGCATGAAGTTGGATATAAAAGAATTTGTGGCTAAGTGCCCTAATTGTCAATAGGTGAGGTAGAACATCAGAAACCAGGAGGTCTAACTCAAGAGATTAAGATTCCTACATTGAAGTGGGAAGTTATCAATATGGACGTCATTAGAGGTTTACCTCGTCCTCGCATACATCATGACTCCATTTTGGTGATAGTAGACAAAGTTAATAAGTCCACTCACTTTTTTGTTATTAAGACTATAGATTCGGTGGAGGACTATGCTAAACTCTACATTAATGATATAGTCAGTTTCCATGGGATTCCTTAGTCTATCATCTCAGATAGAGGTCCTCAGTTTAACTCTCATTTCTGGAAGTTGTTTCAGAAAGGTCTTGGTACCCAGGTTAATCTCAGCACAACATTTCATCCACAGACGGATGGTCAGGCAGCGCGTACCATTCATACCTTAGAGGACATTTTGAGAGCTTGTGTGATCAACTTCAAGGGTAGTTGGGACGATCACCTTCCTCTTATAGAGTTCGCCTACAATAATAGCTACCATTCCAGTATTCAGATGGGCCTTTATGAGGCATTGTATGGGAGTAGATGTAGATTTACAGTTGCTTGGTTTGAAGTAGGCGAAGCACCCTTGATAGGGCCAGATTCAGTTCATGATTTTATGGAAAAAGTTCAGCTCATCAAGAATAGACTTTAGACAACCCAGCGTCGTCAAAAGTCCTATGCAGATGTACGAAGAAGAGACTTGGAGTTCCAAATTGATGATTGGGTTTTCTTGAGAGTGTCACCTATGAAGGGGGTGATGAGGTTTGGCAAAAAGGGAAGCTCAATCCTACATATGCAGGGTCTTATAGGATCTTGAATAGGGTTGGTTAAGTGGCTTGTGTGTAAAGGTTGTCAGCTGAACTAGCAGCAGTGTATCCAGTCTTTCACATTTCCTTGTTGAAGAGCTGTGTAGGTGATCCAATATCCATAGTACATATAGAGAGTGTGGTGGTGAAGGATAGTCTCACTTATGATGAGGTGCCAATTGAAATTCTTGATCGTCAGGTTCAAAGGTTAAGAAATAAAGAAGTTGCTTCAGTTAAAGTTTTGTGGAGGAGTCAGTCCGTAGAGGGAGCTACTTGGGAAGTAGAAGCAACCATGAAGGCCAAGTACCCCCATCTCTTTCCTTTCGATTCCATTCCAGCTTGAGGTTGTAGTTCCTCTCCAGTCTTTCAATTACGCTTGCGTAAATTCAGTCTTAGTATAATGTTCCTTAGTTATACTTGAATTTTCAGTGTATTTGCATGTTCTTGGAAATTAGTTCAGTCAGATTTCAGTTTACAGTACTTAGTGGAAGGGTTTGCATTTCTTACTCTCCATATTCAACTAGTTTAGACTTCATTCGGGGATGAATGTTCCGAAGGGGGAGATAATGTAACACCCTGTATGCTAGAAAGACCAAAATGCAGAATTTTTGAAGTTGTAGGCACCACCAACGGAAGCCACCTACGGACTGTAGGGTGACCCACGGACCGTAGGTGGGGTCCGTGGTTGGCCACCTGCAACCCCCTCCCAAGAACCCCAGAAAAATCCAGCCAAGTTTTGACATAAGCCAGCACCTATGGATCGTAGGTTAGACCATGGTCCGTAGACCAGGCCGTGGTTCAAACCCCCCAGATTCTAGTCTCTGAAGCCAATCAACAACTAACCAGGATGGACCGTAGGTCAGCTAACGATCCATCGATCAGGCCCTTCATTGGCCCCAACAATTTTTAAGTTAGGGGTCATTTGGTCTTTTACCCTATACGTTGGTCACCTAAACTACGTCGTTTTGGTTAGTTTAAGCCTAGTAACAAAATCAGAACTTACCCTAGTCGAATCTTTCTCCAAAAATTAATTAAACTAGAGCAAACCAAACCCTCTCCAAGAACGCAATAGGTTTTCTTTAGTTCCAATCCCGAAATCAAAAGATTTATCCATGGAATTCGTCGCCAGGTATGTGGAATTTCACTAGTGGGTTCCTTTTGCCTATTGGGTCCCTAGAATTCAGTCAGATTCTTGATTCCCTACGTATTGTATAGACCTAGGTTTTCTGGAAACTTAAGTTAATTATTGTGATTTAGTTGTATAGTATTCCTAATCAAAATTGCATGTTGTTGTAACACTGTTGTTAGTTACTTGCATAAAATTTATAACCCTAGTTGTATAGATTCGTTTAGTTCATGAATTACACTAGCTAGGACAAATAAACAGATATACATTCTTCAATTTTCAAACGTTTCATTATTAGTATTTAATGTTGCATTTTCAGTTAGCATGTCAGAATATCGAGCTATTCAGTATATATCAGTTATATTGTATTGTACACATTTCCAGTTGGGAAGTAGGCTTAACACCGAGTTGGACTAGGGTCAGTCACCCTCATATTCACAGAACTACATATGCCCCCGTAGGTTTAAAAGTCCTCTCTATGGGCATCATATTTAGTGATCACACTAGTCATGGCTCTATACCCTTGGCAAGGTATATTGGGTCCTCTCGGTGAGGCATATATATCGGACTCCATGTTTAGCTCACGTAGTTTTATGTCAGCAAATAGTAGCACCCATAGTCAGATTCTAGTGCATTGACTAGGTTCCAGTTGTATTTCAGTATTCAGTTTCAGCATATTATGTAGTTGGTCATTGTATTCATTTTAGTTCATATTCAGTATATCTTAGGTCACTCGTGATTCTAGGTCCCTTGTTTACGTCAAGGGGATATCCTCAGGGCATGACAATAAGCTTTTGCATCAGGCTGGTATTAACCACAAACAGAAGCTTAGGTGGTAGTGGGGGAACCACTATGGAACCTGTTGATCCCACAACATTATGATCAACATTGAAATAATCACGCTCATCGGGTGCTTGCTGATTTTGTACTCTTTCAGCATTTTCAACCTGAGGGTTCTCCTGGACTTATCTAGGCACTCTTACTACTCATGCAGGTTGTACTTCAGAAACATCCCCATGACCCTATCTGATTGGTTCATCATGTTGTCCCTGATTTTTGTCTCTTTCGACCATTTTTTGCGAACTTGTTCTTCATTCAGGACCGTAAGGGGTCAAGGGATTCTCTTGACTCAATGTACTTTACTTATATTGGAAATAAGACCCAGAGAAAACTAAAACAAAACAAACGTAAATCAGGAAATCATTGACTAAATTTCAATAACGAAATTAGTCTAATATAAAAACCTTCTTCCCTGGTAGTAGACACCAAATTTGATACGTCCAAATTACACCTCCCTAAAGAAGTATAAGCAGTCGGTGTCAAATAAAGAAACTAACTGAGATTAGGATCAATCCCAAGAGGAATATGGTCTAGACTTAGGGTAATTTAGTGTTAATTTTATATTTAGTCAAATTACTTCCTTAAAAGGGGGGATTTGTAAACAAAGTAATGATTGACTAATTTGTAGTAACAATTAAAAAGTAACAAGTAACTGAATTCACATTTTCTAATATCAATATGAGATAAAACTAGGGCATATGTGTTCCCCACAAGTTCTTAACGCACTAATCCTAATAATAACAAATCTTTCCTAGTGTTTAACGTGCAAAGTCGGTAAGTTAGGTATCTCCTAAGTTATTGGTCGTCCAAGTAAGGAATTTTACCACGCAACTTGGTCGGTCTACGGGTGTGTGTTTTACAAACCTTTACCCTTGACCCTAGACTAGCCCTCACTTATTTAGGTTAGGCTATTAGATAGCGGATTATCATGCTAAATCTACATTGTTTAACCTCTTTCTCATTCATTACTTCCTTGGTCGCTCAAGTAGGAATGAGGCGACTTCTAACGTTCCGCACTGTTAAAAAGCATTGAAAACATAGAGATTAACAATACATGCATAAACACTATTTCAGAATTACTTAATTATTAGTTTTATAGTGTTAGTTACTCATGTTCCCACAACCCTTGTTGTGGATTTAGTTCCTCATGATTGTGTGATCACAATTCATAATTTGGTTAATAATATAAAGCATGAACTTACAATTATAATAGATGCACTCTGATATCCTGAATTGAAGAACAACCACAAATTTCATCAACCAACACTTCAAGAATTAAATGCCAAAAGTGTTTGCAAAATGATTCTCAAAGCCAAATGTAAGTATCTCAAAAAGTTTTACAACCCAAAAATGAAAGATACAACTAATATTAATAGAAACCAAATACTAAATCAAGTAGGAAAATATAGAATAAGGAAATTTATCTTGGGTTGTGTCGTCTACGGTTGGTAACTTACGGCTCGTAGCAGTTCCTATGGATCGTAGGTACCTTCCTTCAGTCAGCAGTTGTTACATCATATAGGGAGTGCTTTCTAGGGGCATGATCTACGGCTAATAGATCTTTCTATGGCCTGTCCTATTCAACAGTCATTCATGGACTGGAGCTCATCTTCTTTGAACTTTTCTACGACTCATCATCTACAACTCATAGTAGTGACTACGACGCGTCAGGATGCCTCCGTCGTTTCACACCTAACTCGAATTATCACAACTTCAACCTACAACTTACACCTACAGATCATAGTGGAATTGACGGCTCGTAGGTCAAGTCATATATCATAAAATATCGTTGTAGTTGCAACACTTTAACACCAACTTCTCCAATACATGTTTCCTGAAAAATCAAAGAAAAAAGACTATCATATATAATAACAAAATATATAAGATTATGTAAAACTCTAAGTTTTGTGCATCAAAACTACTTTAAGTTCATGGTACATCAATCATTTCTTTTCTTTTGGTGATGGGTGACTAAAACTCCAAGATCTAGGGATGCAATTATGGGGTTGGGTGTGGATTTAGTGTAGTGGGTATTGTGTGTGATGTGTTTTGTTGGTGTTCATACATGAATTTGGTCTAATTAGCATGGGGTTAACTTATAGGTCAAGGTTGCAAACTTAATTCTTACTTCAGATATCCAGCCGATGCGCAAAAGAGATTGATTAGAGTGGGTAATTAGTCTGATACTATCAATCTAGTTTTGATATCAGTAACTTGCTAGAAAATAGAGGTTATGGGTCAGATCTATTTCCCTATTTTTGCATCGAAATAGAGAATCTAGTAAGGTATAAGGTTTTTTAGTATAACACATAGATGACACCAAAAAGAGATTCTAAGAAATGATGCTATGAGATCGAACAAAGATTAGTGTCATTGAAGATGACCAAGCTTATTAATGAATGTTCATCACTAAAGTGCAATACAATTACCCCTATGTGACATTGATTTCTAATCCACGCAGCCCTAGATTATTTGTCACTTCTTGAATCTTCCATAAATTTAGTAAAACTGTTACCATTGATAATCAAACCTTTTTATTAAATTTGTGGAATCATCCACCCACGTGTTTCTTACTACTACAAATGAATGATTTCACAATCCAAATTTCTTGATAAATTTTCTACGATATACCATTTTTTGTGGGAGTCGACCCCATTCTTAATTAGTTGGGTATTTTTAATTGACGACAGCCGCTGGCTCTGTTGATTTGTTTTGAAGAGTACATTTGAGTGTTATCAACTGCCCGACAGTCAGCAGGTTAAAATTTGTGCTAAGGTCAATAGGGGTACCGAAATTCTCATGAAAGGTCCTTCAAAAGATGGAAGAAAACTGATAACCACTATCTAATAAGATACATACCTACACCTCATGAAAACGAACTACATCCAAAATGTAGAGATGAGCTAATCTCCGGTACTAAAAGAATACTAAATGGGTAGGAGGTGTGTTGACTTGGTAAATTGATCAATGATGACCCAAATGTTGTCAACAACTCTAGTAGTCCAAGGCAAACCCAAAACAAAATCAATGGCTATATTCTCCTATTTCCAATTAGAAATCTATAAAAAATACCATAAAGACTCAAATGCTTGACCTTCACCTGCTGGCAAAATAAGCAATAGGATATATAGTCCACAATATCTTTCCTCATATCAATCCACAAGTAATGTTGTCTCAGATCATGATACATCTTTGTGATATCTAGATGTATAGAATATCTGGAATCTGGGTCTCACAAACTCAAAGACCTATTAGAATCTAAGGTAGCCTAACGGTATCACCTAAAAATTCGATCTCCAATAACTACCAACACCTCAATCTCAAACTAATGACTACAAATATGCTCAAATAGAGACGACTAAACCCTAACATAGGCTAACACCCATCTAGAATGTGAAACATCAAGCTAAATAATCATATTGTCTACAGACTGAAGGTCTAAAGCCAAGGTTTCCTAAGAAGCTTAAAGGAATGCTACACTACCCATACTCACGATCTTTCAACTCAATGCCTCTGCTACCATATTCTCCATACTCGGATGGTATAGAACAGAGAAGTCATAGTTCTTCAGGAGATCAATCAACCTACACTACCTTGAATTAAGGTCCTTCTATCTCATAATGTAGTATAGACTCCTATGATCCATATACATCGCACATCATACTCCATAAAAGTAGTTCCTCCAAATCTTAAGTGCAAAAACTACTGTCGTCAACTCTAAATCATAAGTGGTGTATTTTTCCTTGTGCTGATTAAGCTTCCTTGATCAATTAGATATAACACAGCCCCATTGCATCAATACACAACCCAACCCAACCAAACATCGGATGCGTCACAATACAGCATGAATCCCTCGCCCTTAATTGGAAGTATCAAAACATGAGCATTACTATGAAACTCCATGAGCTTCTGAAAGCTCAACTCATACTCCTTAGACCAATTAAAATGAACATCAAGGTGATTTAATCAAGTCAAAGGCGCCACAACAATCAAGAAACCCTTCACAAACCATCTGTAGTAGCCTTCTAATAAGATGAAGCTCTAAATATCAGTCACTAACTAGGGCCTAGAGAAATCATTAATAACCTCAATCTTCAAAAGATCCTCCATAATTCTATGTTTGGACACTGCGTGCCCCAAGAATGCTACAAACTCAAGCCCAAACTCGCACTTTTAAAACATGGTACAAAGACACTAAGTTTTTACATGGATTGTTTTAGCTTATTCCATAGCTCGGATTGTGGCCTTTTTCAGGGCACAAGTTCCTGGAGCTATTTAGGACCTTTTAACGGAGTCCATTTTAGGATTTCCAATATGGGTCCCACATTCCTATTTTGATTAGATTTTTGGTCTATCTCCAATTACTGTGAATTTTGTATCTAAAAGTTATTATTAACATTGTGATTAATATTTTGTTAACGTGGAAGTGATCAAAGGTATTTTCAAAATTACATATATCTTGTGCGGTGGATTCGAAGCGCATGTGGTCAACATCGAGGTAGGATTTGGTCTAATTTCTTTATTTGGCTATTTTAGATGATTGTTAATATGAATAACATGTGATTTAGATTGGTATTTGTGGAGTATTAGAGTTGTTTTTTTTATTCTTTCCTTTCATGATTCCATAGATGTGTTGGGCTTATTGTGGATCATGGGATCCATAGTATAGGCTTATAGCCTTGCTTGTAGTATGACTTAGTAAGATTACCCTTATTAGGATTGATACTTTTGGTCTTAGGCTAGGATTGAGCCTTACATGACTTAGAATGTTTCTGTCACACTTATTAGGGTGTGTTGCTTCTAGTAGGGCTTGTTGTATTTCTGTACCTTGTGTTAGTGCTTGAGACCTTAGTGGTTCGTCCTAGCCAAAGATTGGAATTAGTTGTGTGAAGTTGTGGACTAGAGTTGTATGGTTGGGGTAAGGCATCTTTCCTTGCGTTATTTCTTCCCCCTAATTTGATTCTGAAGCTCTTCTTGATTTCCTTTTCTTTCAAAGTAGCGTGAACATTTTATGTTATATTTAGCTATTGTTATATTATGGGGCCCGAGAACATGGTCGAGAGCCAACTCGTTTCTAGGTTACTTTTTTCCACCTTGGTAGCGTTGTAAGGTTGGTATTGTATTTTTTATTGTGTGTTCCTTGTTTGGATGCTGGTGATGGCATGCATTGCATTGGTTGATCATTTTCATGTGTTTTGTGGTATGATCTCGATTCTTGCATTGGTTCATCATTACCATTTTTGGAGAAAGTCTATTTTCACTCGAGTACTATTCTAAACTTTTTCTAATGAGAGTTGTACCTCCTGGATAACTTGGTTAAACTAATTTTTGAGATTTATGAAGCATCAAGGACATGCTCCTTTTCTACTTGAAATATTAGAGGCATCTATAATGTTCTCAGCTTTTACTTGACTAGACGGCAAGTCGGTGCCCTTTTTCATATATGTTTGGCTACTCATACCTCTGGTAGCACAACATAGATGGCTTGTTATATGACATCGTTTTGGCCCAAATATTGTATACAGACTTCCCGTGTCACCTATCGGTTCCTATTTCCCTATGTTCTATTGTACATGATGGGGGAACTTCATGGGTCTTACCTCGCTTGATTAGGGAAGAGGGGCAGGTGTTTACACTTTGTTAGTGATTGTTCTGTTGGTTCTACTGCATTTTTTGCATTCATATGTATAACCTATCACCGATATAATTGATTGTTGAATGCACCCTCCATTTTAATGGGGGTGGTAAGGTTTTGTTTGTTGTTTGTACCCTCCGAGCTTATGGTGGTCTAGTAAGGTTATTATTTCACTATATTATGTATTCATATGTTATTGATGTGATAGTTATTAGTTTATGGTTTAGATTTGTTGATTCCAATTCCCTTGCCCTTGGGTAGTTTACTCATGTATCGTTGGTTTACTTGTTAGTAGGTTGTTGTCTTCCGTTTTCGATACGGTCGTTGTGACGCTAGAATGTTGAACTTGGAATAAAGAAAAGAGACGTGAAGAGGTCCACGACCCGTCACCCTATCCATGTAGTTGCACCCAGCGACTCTGAAGGACCATGGATACCTAACTGGTCTGTGAAGCTTCACACAAACCATGAAGTCGTTCGTTAAAGGGGTACATAACCACCAAAACTCCTATTCAGGACCACAGACACTTAGACGGTCCATGAAGCTTCACATAGACAGTGAAGTTGTCCATGAAAGGGACTCATCATATATTGAGTTTTGAGTCAACTTTAAGCGATCATATCGTTCAGCACAAAATGAATTAGGTGGCACATAACCAATCAAATAAAAAGTCTTATAGTCCTCTTTACAACGCCACCAAGTATTCCTAATTCTAACCTTGGAGTAAAAAGTTATGCATGTATTAGAGAAGTCTTGTTGGGCAGGGCAACATGACGACCCACTAGACAGGCCGTGATGCCTAAAATGGCTCGTGAAGCCTCTCGTGTGAGGCACCTTGCCACTTTTAAGTTAGGGTCATTTTGTTCTTTCCCCTATGAGTTTGGTTCTTTAATTACATCATTTTACTTTGGCTAAGCCAAGTTAATTAATCAGAATTGACCTAAAATTGTCATTCTCCTAAAATCATCAGACTTAGAAATAAAAGAAGAGAAAGAGACAATAGTTTTCTCTCTATAACAAGCAGAGCTCACCTTCAAGTTTAGCCTCGAAATCAAAATTATTTCTCCGTAGTTTTATTCACCAGGTATGTGGGTATTCAGTAAGGGTTTTGTTTTCCTTTATGCCCAAAACATCATACTCCTTTTTCGATTATTATGATTTTAAGAAACTAGGGTTTTTTCCCAACTATACAGATTATTTACAAAATTGATTCTTGTGATTACTATACGATTCTATACTTATTTAAATGAGTTTGTATGAATTCTTATATAGATTTGAAAGGAAAAGAACTTAGCCCGTAATTGTAGTACTTTCACATGAATTAACTCTTCGAGTGAATTTAGCTCAGGGTGTTTGCATTTAGTGTTAAATAAAATTTTGTCAATTTCTATCCACAGCTTTACTCAGAAATTATTTTCACACCAGTTTAGTTTTCTCTCAAAAATTCAGGACCACAGTTTTAAGTAAACTACAAGTATCTATTTTGGGAGTAGTGTTTATCACTGAGTCGGACTAGGGTTCAACATACCCTCAAGTCCCAGATCTATGTGCCATCATAGGTTTATAGGTCCCCTCTGTTTGGCATCATTTTTAGTGATCACGCCACATTCATGCCTTTATACCCTGGTAAGGTATATTGGGTCCTCTCGATGGGGTGTTACATCGGACTACACGTTTAGCTCACATGGTTTACTTTAGTTAATATACTCTCTCATGGTACTAGCTTCAGTAAGGTACTTTAGGCCTGCCTGTAGTTGTATTTCTTCTTAGTTTTTTCAACATGCTTCCAGTTTACTCTTGCATCCTAGTTTTTATGCATTATTGTATCTTGGGCCTAAGTACTTTAGTTTAGTTCGGTTTACATACTTAACAAGTATTTTTAGCATGTTTATATATTCAGTCAGCTTTGAATATATCTCATGCTCAATACAACCGAAGTACTAATGCACACTCTATGTTGTATCCCATTATGATGCAAGCTCAGGTTCTCACCGTCAGTCATGTGATTAGCTCATACCGGCGCCACATCAGCAATAGTCAGGGGTGAGTCCTCATCGTTCGAGGACGTTTCTTTATGCTTTTTAATTCGTTGTTAGTTTCAGCATTTTAGAGTTCATTGGATACTTGTTTCAGCAGCTCATCAGTATTATAGGCTTTCAGACATTGAGTTAAACTCAGTTTATTTGAGTTATTCTACTTTGAACTCAATTATTTCATTCAGATATTCTCAGTTGAATTCCTTTAGATTATATTAATTATTCAGTTGTGTCCGCTTGGTTAGAGTTATTTCAGTATGCTTGTGATATGTCAAATTCAGTATTAGCTTGGGTTACTTGTGACCCTAGGCCCCGTGTTACGTCAAGGGGCTATCCTCAGGGTGTGACAGTCCTTGTCTCAGTTTCTATACCTTTTATATCCTACTTCTTTTATCCTATTAACTGACGTAGCATGTTGTATCTCGTGTTTAGTTACATGTGTTGTAATCACTTTATTACTTGTTTATACTTGTTTTATCTTGAAGCTTAGTCGGTCCATTTGGTAATCCATTTTTTTAATTAATACTATTTGCTATCAATTTTTAGCTTTCATCCGTTAAAATAACTTTTCATGTCCTTCTATCATTTATAAAATCAATAGGTTTAGACATGGGTTCCTAGCAAAATTAATATATGCTTTCTTTTTTAAAATACTCAATATTTGGTGTATTCTCAGCACTTTGAGCGACAAAGGTATATTTTTTATATTAGTTTGTTCAATATAATTTTTTTTAGTTTTTTTAAGCTATGTAGACATTTGTTTTGTTCACTTTTGCTTATTCTTGTTCATTGCTTGAGCTTACAATCTGGAGATTTTGTTTCATATTACATTTATTTTGCTTGGTCATCATTTGAAAGACGCGCATCTTCTCAATCACATCATTTCTTTTTATATACTTATATTTTTAAAATTATACTAATTAGCATAGAATACATGTGCAACACACGTGTTTGAGAACTATTTTTATAAATTCATATCAAGAATTACATGGAAGAATTGTAATAAAGGGTGCATGGGCTCATCTTTTATTTATCTTTTTAAAAAGAGGAAGAATTGTAAATACAAACTAAAAAAGGTTACATATAACGTCATTAATCAACAAAAATGCGGTACATTGTTGCAAAAGAAGAATAACCAGATAAAGGTGGGTGAAAATGTAATTGTGGCATTAGTGCAACTAAAGTTGCAAAGACGGCCTCTATAAAAATGGAATGAAATAGGAGAATATTTACATTCAGAAGTAATAAACTAACTCGAGTTCTACATAGTAGACCTGCGAAAACTATACATCCAAATTCATCTATGTTAACTAGCATACATGCAATCATTAATCCTCTTTGGTTGGACTAAAATTTCAGGTCAAGAAAGTGTAACATTGTGATGTTCTATACAACATTAAACACGAGGCAAAAGTAAGATATCTAGTTTGGTAAATGAGCATAACAATTGGAGCCAACAAATTTTTATACCAACCATTTCTTTTTCTACCATCAATCTACTATTTATTCCAAATGTATGACATGTGTTTTTCTCCAACACAATAATTGTGCTACCATATATAAGGACTAACCCTAGTCTATACTCCTCGCCTATTCGAAACTTGGTACTCAAGAATATGTTTTACCTTAAACCTAGGTGTATATAATGTAGAGAATTAAATTTTATCATTATGGATGACAAAAAAATAATGTTGCCTTGAGGAAGACAAGAAACAAAAGACCCTTAGTGAAATGTATGGAAACAGAATGCATGCAACAACAGATTAGCAGTGCAATATGATTTTCCTATTTATTTAACATAGTATGAATAAAAATTACAAGCTCGGAACTTTATTATGGCCTCAAGCTATTCAACGTCCACAATCCTTTCATTTTCTAGTTTAATTTACATAAAAACTTTGGATTTCATTTCAATAAGGAACTAACCTGCACTACTATTTTCTATTTTTGGAATGCAATAAGAATTTCTTACAACAATTCTTGATGATTGTGAGTTCATAGACTGTCCTTGATGATGATTAATTCATTAACCTGTCTCTTGAGATTTTTGTGGATACGACCTAGTTGATGACATCGCAGCAGAATTATTATTTTGTGCTCCCACACTTCTATGTCCACGACCCTTTCCATCTCGCCAATCTTAACCTCGTCCCCGTGAATTGCAATTAAACATAGTATCTGGGGAAAAAACTTTTAGTGAAAGTTTAGGCTGGTGTTATAAAGTAGTTAGAAATATCACTCTAGGTAGGGATAGGGTATTTGCACGCATGCACTACACTCTCTAGATTCCATTTTGTTGGCATGTGCTTATAATAAATCAACTTTTAAGAAAGAAATTTCAATTTTCCCTCATTACAATCATCAAATATACACAAAAAAATAATGAGAAGAATACAATGCCTAAAGTATAAATGAATCATCAGAAGCTTCCATCCATAAGCTCTTGTAATGTAAGATCAGATTGGTTAGCCATTATGTTGTATTCAGAGATAATTAGTACTTATATTGTATTTGTAAAAGTCTTGTACTCTTATTTTGAATCGATACTCGATTACTAATTGATTTCGGGTATTGAAGATGGTTTCTTGTAATATTTAAGTTGATCTCTCTTTCTTCTCATTATGATTAGCTTTTTGCTTCTTATTTATTATCTTTCGTGTGATAGCCTATTGCTTATGGTTGCGCACTAAGATCTAGGCTTGCCTATTTGTGAGATATAGTAGGTGTAATCATGACCTGAGAAATTTGATCGTTACATTGTTACACCATATATCAAAAGATGGAACTTAAAAAAGTTGTTTCTCTTCATATTGAAGAGTAAGATGCCATTAAAAATCATAGATTCTATTATGTTAAATATTTATTGTGTTTATGAAGTACAAACGAATACCCCTAGTATTTATTATCTCACTACAAGAATAGTAAAATATCTCCCTTCCCTAAATTTCATTAATGGCGAATTTATCCCATATTACTATATATTTTACTTTTAACCGAATGAAAATAAATATAAAAAATTGATGAGCAATATTCCGCTAAAGATGAACTCACTCACAAGACGTTAATTTTTATCTCTTGGCTATCACGTCATGAACGATCATTGACTACTAATTTTCTTTCACTTCAATAAAGTTTTAAAAGTGTCTTAATAGAACATATTTTACATCATTCCACAGTGAGATAATTCTAAAATTCTCCATCATAATATTGTATTGCATTATGAATCTTCTATCGTGAGTACATATAAAATATATTTCTCCTTCGATGCAATCTACTACAGCCTGTATCAGAAATAAGTATCAAACTGCACTTTTAATCTCTCCATGATTCCCTTGAGCCAAGTGTAAAAACTCACTATCTTGTTGGTACATATGTATCTAGCAGAATACTATTAATAATTGTTAACTTCTTTTCATCCGATTCAAAACAAAATCAATAGTAATAACAATTACATTAATCATCAATCGAATTCAGGGAAGAATCATATTTTACCATTCATGAACTAAGATTATAAATTACATGGGGTTCTCTTTTGTACATCATAAGAAAAAACAAACCATTAGCATAACGAAATTTGGATATTTAATGTCATCTTACTGCTAAATACAAAGAACATCATTTTTTATATTCCATATTTTGCTCTATGATGTAAGAAAACTTTCATCTCCTGAACATGTGAGGAAATTGTCCTTTCGAGATGTATTATAGAGAGGCTATGATGAATATCTACTAGAGATGGATGAAGAAGTTTTTAACTCCATAGATCACAATGTGGAATATAAAATGTTATTGTTCTTTTTGTGGAGTGAATTGCATTAAATATCCTAGATTTCATTATGTTAAAGGTTTGCTTTGCTTATGGAGTACAGACAAAGACCCCCTGATATTTATTATCCCACTACAAGAATAGTAAGATATCATCCTTCCCTAAATTCCAATGATGATGAATATACCCATTATTACTATTAATTTGACTTTTAACCGTATGAAAATAAGTTTAAAAGATTGATTAGTAGTATTCTGCTAAAGATGAATTCACCAAGAAGGCATTAGTTTTTAGCTCCGGGCTCAAGTTAATCATCTAGAGAGATTAAAAGAGCATCTGGTTCGTTATATCTACTACTAGATGAACGACTTTGCATCGAAAGAGTTATCCATTTTTGTAGATACTCATGATAAAAGATTCATAATGCATTTGTTGTAAGGATGAAGATATTTAAATAATTTATCTCATTGTGGAACGACTTAATAGGTGTCTTGAAAAAAACATTTATAACTGGATAGAAGTGAAAGAAAAACTAGTAGTCATTGATCATTCAAGATGGTATGTGGAAGAGATGAATTTGAGGATTTTTCATAGGCTTGAACCCAAATAATGGGTGAAGAAAAAGATCGTATTTTATGAGGAATTTTGTTCTAGTTTGTCGATGTATTTAGTAGGTTGCTTTTGTGGTAGTTTACCTGATGGTGAAATAATTTGCATAGCTCACAAATAAAAATTTGATTATCTATTAGGATATGAAGAAGAAGAGTAGGTGACATATTAAAATCATGTATCTTAAAAGGTGGAGATCAGTGGTATCTGTAGGTGGTGAAAAAATAAAATTATGTATCTTAAAAGGTGTAGATCATTGGTATCTACATTTTAAAATTGATTATTTTGAAGTATAGCTACTCTTCTTTTTGGTATAAATTCTTACTGTAAACATTATTGTTTCTTGTTCTCTCTCTCCCCCTCTCTCTCCTTCTCTCTCTCTATATATATATATGTGTGTGTGTGTGTATGTGTGTGAGAGAGAGAGAGAGAGACTTAAATTTTACTTTTATTGTCAAGGAAAATAGAGAGATTTAATTGGATTTTTAATTCTTGATTATCAGTTTTTTCTCATTCATATATTTATTTTGATTCCCCCACTCTGTCAGACATTAATTTAAAGTATGCTTAACTCTTATATTTTACTATATATGTTCATATCAAGTCATTTAACTATGAGGAAAACGATAAAGCATATGTCATAGATATTCAAAAGGATTACATGATATATCAAGGATCCACATCAACAATTATCAAATTTTAGCTATGATGACTAAAGAGATAATTCGAGATGATTTCTAGGTGACCAAAATAAATAGATGAGAATGATGGATAATTACTACAAATCAGTTTTTATTCAGGCAAACAACTCCACAATTAAGAGGAAGAACATTATTAGAGATATATGAGAGTATAATTTAACTTTTGTAACAAGCAAATTCCTTTAGTTAAAAAAAATTAAAAACAAAAATCCTATAAATGATCATACCATAAACAATCATCCTATAATCTAGTATTTCATAGAATATAAATACATGAACATTAATTAAAGGTTGAATATAACAGGGATGAAAATTACCTTCTGTTAAGTACTGACGGAGTTGAGATGAGTTGAGGAATGACTTAGTGAGCTTTAGCCTATTGAATTTCTGCAAGAAACCAAGAGAAAAGAAAGTTAATTTTGTAATGAGTTAAATAAAATCAGAGTTAGGTATTTGATTTTCCACCTTTCTTTTGGTAATAAAAGTAATCCTAATTTTTTAATCCAAAATCCGTCTCTTTGAGATTAATCAGTGGCTAAAAATGTGAGAATTTTTCAATTATTCATGCGGTAGATTCACACTTTGAATGTCTCTAATAAATATTCCAACAAATTCCATATAATTATAATTGAAAATAATGGTTTGAATCTGAAATATCCATTTGGAAGGGGAATGAGAGATTAATGGGGGTGATTGGGGAGGTGGCTAGGTTCTGCTAGGGTTAGGGCTAAGGTGGTGAGTGAGAGGTATAAAAGAGGGGGAAGAAGGTGGTTCTTTTTCTTACTAAAAATTGGGTTGGATCTGCATTTTTTTGGGCTGAGATTTAGGACAAAAATAAAATACTTTTGCAAGGTTTAATTTAAGGGTAAAATGTGTCAAGTTTTAGGTTTAAAGAATAATCTATTTCATTTTGATTAAAGTTAAAATGAATCAGTTTTGATACATATTAAGACGAATCAATTATCTTATTAATCTATTAGGTTTGATAACTTCAACAAAATCGAATAAATTATTTGCAAAAATAGATTAATTATGATACTGTAAGTTGTAAATGACCTTGAATTGAAAATTAAGGATATGTACCCATTTAAATATTATTTTGTTAGATAACATGATTTTTAAGTTGATCAAACACATTTTGTAATGAATGAAAAGAGTATTTATATATAAATATTATATTTATTTTGATTTTGCCAAATGATAGTTGAAAATATCATCAAAGCTAATTAAAAACATTGTCATTCCAAAAGGTTATTTCACTCTTTGTTAAGAATTTCAGAAGCTTGACCAATAAATTAGACATATGAAGGGTGAAAATTCGGTTTGTCAACAATTGTCCCTTTCTTTAGATAGGGTTGATGTACGAGAGCACGGGCAAAGAAAACATTGACGAATCTAATTTTATCTGATGACTTAATTCATCTCTAGAAATCGTAGGTTGCGTGAATTCAAGGAATTATGGATGAAATCCAGTATTGCATATCGTACATATATTAGATTACATGATATTCAAGCCACATGTAGTTCAAAATGCTTGATTGACACAAGATTTGAAAATTTTCATATGTTATTCCAGTGTCGAATTATGAAGAAACTAAGTTCTTGGAAATGTCATAAAGAGAGGATTCTAGGATTACAACTATGTTTTTAATATCAAATTGTGGATCACGGATCTACTCCAATAGAGTGGAGCGAGCCTCAATGAAAGCTAGAACCCTCTTGGGATCAAAGACATGAAGAAGAACCAACCTATTTGCTAAGGACTGCATGTCCAATTCCAAAGGTCACTCCACAATTGAGAGGAAATCTAGACTACCAATATGGGTACCATCTAGCTCAATGCATCTGCTACCAAAATTGCCTTTCTTGGATGGTATATGATAGAGAGGTGATAGTTCTTCAGAAGCTCAATCCATGTATATTGCCTCGAATTAAAGTCCTTTTGGCTCAAAGTGTATAGAAGAACCAGATGATCTGTGAAGATCTGACCTTAAAGCTTGAGTCATGATAGCACCTACTATAATCCACCAATAGGTAAGTCAACCCATATCTCGAATATTTAATAATAGGCAATAAGGTAGATATAATCAAATAACATAAATTAAAGGAAACACATCATATAATTTAAAGGAAAAAAGGGAAGATAAGAATGGGAACCAATATATATATAGAAAAAAAAGATCAAACCATTAATCTAGTAGTTACATGTGGAGAACTACTATAATTGAGTACAAGTCCCCAAAGTGGACCGATATAATGACCTCTAGGTTAGTTCTCTATTTATGCTTCTTGTTCGTTATTTAGAGCGTTTCTATATGTTGATAGTGCTATCACCTGGTCATTTGTTTGGTTTTGTGCGAGTGTTAGTATTTTGGAGCATTAGAACCTTGAACAGTCAGTTCTGATCAAAAGTTCAAGAAGATTACCTTATAATCCAATTTTGATGATTCCATTTGCTCTGAAAGGGTTATTTTAGGCTGTTATCATGGTTGGAATGACTCTCAAGGCAGTTAGTGTGATTCTATGCAAAGAGGCATTTTAACTTTCAAGTTAAGGCCATGTTTGACTTTAGTCAACCTTCTAAGTAAAGGAGATCATATGAGAATTATGTCAGTACGGTTAGATCTAAAATGTTGACTTTGGTCTAGATTAACCCTTCATTTGGTTCTCGAGGCTTTTGGGTTGATTTTGATCACCCTCATGGATTTTTGCTTTAAATGGGGTTGGGTGTGGAACCCATATTCAATCAAAATGACCTCGTATGAATGTTTTAACTATTTCATTGAGTGCAATATCAAATTTGAGTGGTTAACATATCTCGTTTGTGTGTATGTGGTTCCAAACTAATCACGAGCCCCCAAGCAAAGCTGGGGGGACTTTGCTAAAACTTTCTTGTGCCTGAATTCTTGTGCGACTTCTTTTGCTCCCACGGGTTCACTTAAGATAATACCGCTTATACGATGAAGGCTCCGTATAAGCGAGGCCAGCTAGGTGGTTGTCGCTAAAGCGACCATGGGTTCGCTTTTGTGGACTGGGTTCCCTTAAGCGAGTCTCACTTTTGTAGCCACGAGCATGCAAAAGCGAGGCCTGCCTTTTTGAGGCATGTCACTTAAGGGACATTATTTGCTGCTTAAGCGAAGGTCGCTTATGTTTATAGTCTAGTGTTGGTCGCAAATTCATCATTTATTGCATATTTTTTGTGATTACTCCTTCATTCAAGATTCCATTTCAGAGATTTGAAGTCCTGCGTGATCTTTGGGAGCATGAATATTTGGTTTTGTGATCTACAGATTTTGGAGAACCTCTGTTTGAGGTGAATTTATTTTTTAGGCTGCCTTGGACTATTTATTGTGGTTATATAATGGTTGTTTGGTTTGGCTATTTCGGTCCCCAGATTGTGTTCAATTTTGGAACACAAGTTTGTGGCATAGTTTAGGACCTTTTGTTGAGTCAATTTTGGAAATTTTTGTGCGGTCCCACAATTCTCATTTGACTCTGAAATTGGTTTGTTTCGATTTAATGTGCTTTTGATGTCTATAGGACCCTACTAACGTTGTGATCCTACTTTTGATAGTGTGGCAGCATTTGGAGGTTGTTCGGAAAGGAGAAGCTACGACCTTGTGATTTTGGAACGCACGCGGTTGGCCTACAGGTAGGATATATCTTCCTTTCTTTTTAGATTGAGCTACAATACGTAAACTAATGATTACTGGAGTGAGTAGGGGGTGGGTACCTAGTTATTTCTACTACTCTTCTTAGATACCATGTTTTTTCACTGATCGCTATTATTCTGGGATTAGTATTATGCTAGCTTGGGGTTGTTTACAGTGCTGTTGCATGATGTTGTGTTTTATCTCTATTGTTAATTGATACTTCGACCATGTTCAACCTTAGTCTAGGTTAGATTTGTATTTCCTTAGACCTATGATCCTGGTAGCATTTTTTTTGTCTCTGACGTCATTTCTGACGGACTAGATGCATATAGACTAAAATAACAGACTTGGGTCTGATAGAATGAGCTTTAGTCTAGGCATTTTCCCGACTTTACAGACTTTCTGTCTTCTCTCTCTATTTATGCGGCTCTGATGTCTTACGAGAGATTGTGTGCTTTCTTGGGACAAGAGTATTTTGGGCTTAGAGACGTTTGTGATACTTTTGAGTGGATGTCGATCCACGATGGCTAGGAGCCTACTTGAGATCCTCTTTGGAGTCGACATACCCCGGGGTCACTCTTTCTAGCTACACAACTTATGTCTCTAGGAGTGGACTGGCTGGCTTGGCGGCCTTGATATCTGAGATCCTCTTTGGAGTCGATATGTTGTCGGGTCACTCTTGTTGGCTAGGCTGGGAGTACGTACTACCAACGATGAACGTTGTTCCATCTTTTGCAGTATTGGGGTATCAAAGACGAGGCTGAGCACTTGGCATCCTGGATAATATTATCTCCTTCTATATATGTGAGCTAGTCTTTTCCCTCTTAGACGGCTTGTTGTGGTCCACTTTTAGAACATGTATTTGCTCATATTAGACAACTCTATACTCGTGACTTCAAGGTTTTGGGAGGGTTTCAATTATATATAGTTTTTATTTGCTTCTGTTTCTATCATATTTTTACTGCTACTATTATTTCTGTTTGGTACTGCCCTTATACCCATTATTTGCCATTTTGGGTTACAAATGGCTTACCTACTGGTGGGTTATAGTAGGTGACATCATGACTCATGTAATCGGGTCGTGACAACTGAAATAAACAAACATGTCTCAAAATGCAAAAGACAGTTCAAACTATACGGAAGGAAATAGTTATGATCAAGAATGCCATAAGCTCACCATCAAATGCAGTCTTCCTACAATTGGCAGGATACTGACACGGGTAATTGGTGCTCAGATGTGCATCACAAAAGCAAATGTAGTGTAGTATAAGTACCAAAACAACAAGTACTCAATAGGCATCATAGGGCGATTGAGCTTGAAAAGTAAAGACAATACGAAAAGTGGAATTAACACTATAGGGCCAAATTAAGGAAATCTAACAGGAATGAACACGACGCTATGAAAGAACGGAAATAAAATCTAGTAATTAACTATAACCTAACTAGACCCCCATTGTCCAAAAGGTACACTCATGTGCAAGTTTACGTAAATAACTCAAATGGACCCCCTAAGCCCGACATGTACATAGAAGATCTTTAACTAATAAGAACAAAACCTGAAGAGTCCAGTACAGGAGAATGCATAGCTCAGACCTCGAGTAATGAATAGGACACCAAAAGAAACCAATAGAACTATTCCTCTAGGTATCTACTCAATAGAGGATAATATGCCAGAAACTCGGACTGCAGCTAAATATCAAGGGTCTAGACCTTAGATTTGTGATGAAAAGAGTTATGTGCGAAGACCTTAAATTTGCGCCTATACGAGAAATATGCCTACACCTTAAATTTATGGTTACACAATCTATAAAAGAAGGGTCCCATATAAAAGTCATTATGATAAGGCCATTGTAGTTCGACATCCACTCGAAAGTCACCAATGAATCACTCTGAGCCTAAACTACTCTCAATCCTAAATGATTAAGTGAAGCAAATATTGCCATCGAGAATCACAAGAATGGAGGTATAAGGGGAATTATGGATGCGAGGTCATAAAAGCTCAGTAACAACCTAGCTAAGGCTCATTCTGTCAAACCTAAGTCTACTACATTTGTCTACACGAAGCTAAGTCATCTGAAGTGACTTCTGAGCACATTATGAGGACTCTTGACACCAGTAGCCTACACCTATGTTACGACCAATAACAAACATCCAATTAAGTATAAAAATTATACATGAAAGCCACAAGGTAAGGATGATCACAAAAAGGGAATTAAACATGCTAAAACCTCCAAAAGAATATGACCTAAAACATGATTTCTAAATAGCTAACATGACCAACTAATTAATATTAATTTACCTAAACTCAAACTATGCGCCCTACGAATTCACAATTCCGGAGCTTTACCCTTCCGAATGGGCTCCAAACGCTAACATGCTATTTACATCACTACAACATCATTATGAACATTTTGACCCAAAAAAAATACAAAAATCATAGATGGAACCAAATCGAGTCAAAAACATAATTGTGCAACCCGTACGACAAATAACAAAATTCACTCTGTCAAAACTCCCTAATAAACATACTGAACTTTCTTTCCTACACAAGTAGAAAACATTAGGACTTCCTTGTTACATTTTCTTGACTCTTTTTGCACACGGACCCTATATTACCCTAATATAGCCAAGACTAAAACTCAATAAAACATAAAAATCGATACAAATTTGTCAAAACATAAAACATAGTAAAAATCTTTTAAATAAGCTAGATTTACATCTTGGATTGCCTCCCAAGTAGCGCTTGATTTAACGTCACGGCACGACGTAGGCCTATGATTACTAAGACTTCATCATGATCCCATTCTTCATTCACCTCTTTGACTTCTTCCGATTGACCCAAGTAGACTTTTATTCTTTGACAGTTCACCTTGAATCTTGTTCCTTCCTCATTCTCAAGTTCATCCGCTCCATATGAAAACATGTGTTCCACTCTAAATGGCCCCATCCACTTAGACTTGAGTGTGCGAGGAAACAAACGCAACATTGAATTCAATAGAAGTACCAAATCTCCTGGAGTAACTTCACATTTTTTTATCTTTTAATCATTCTACCTCTGGATCTTTTCCTTATACAAGGCTAAACTTTTATATGTTTTAGGTGAAACTAATCGAGCTCATTCAACCTTTGACTTGATGTGGCATCCCAATCTTGATTCAGCTTCTTGAGTGCCCACATCACTTTATACTATAACTCTAGATTTAAAGATAACTTTATATTGAATTCCATCAAGAACCCATGTCCTCCATATATCTCTTTTTAATGGAATTTGATTGGAAATTAGTTAATTATGGAAGTATGATGAATAGTATGTATTTATTTGAAGTTAATTGATGAATTCATGTAAATTGTTATGCATTATTGTGGTGAATTAGTGTTAGGTTGGTGATGTGAGGATCATGGCTTGGAAAGGTAAATTTCGAATGGAATCATGTTGAATTACTTATGTTGATGATGAATTGGTTATGTAATTATGTCAATTTTCTTATCTCTTGTATTATATTGAGTCTATGGGTTGGAATGGAGTTGTATTGATATAGATTTGTGATACATTGATGTGTGATCTATTTATGGTGGAGGTGTCTACTTTCATGCACTTTATGATATTCAATTGATGTATATCTCCCTGTACCTCATATGTGATAGATCCATGTGTGATCAAAATGTGAATATATGTGTGTGATCTTCATGAAATCAATCGGATCATGTATGAAGGGTAATTGTGTTGACTTGAAGGACTATTGCTCAATTCTACACTAATGAAAGAATGAATGTATGAGGTTGATCTATTGTGAAAGGTTCTCCTTAGTAATGTAATGGAATGATGCACACTGGTTGGTAGGCCTAGGCCATATTCTCCTTGTGTAAGTGAATGTGATGTGATTAATGTAGCTTAGGATCGGTAGACCTAATGTTGGTATCCCTTCCATGAATGTTAATTGATAAACCATGAAATCGGTAGACCTAATGGTGGTAGCTCTTCTCATGTGTGAAATGATGAACCTTGGACCGGTATGCTAAAGGCACTCTTTAATGAAGAATCGATAGGCCTAAGGCACCCTTCAATGGGAATTTAATGAGTTATCCTTATAATCTACCTTGACTCGGTAGGCCAAAGGGCACCCTCTCACGTGTAATAATGTTAACGAAATGAACTACTCTATGGGACGTAAGGCTAAGCACCGAGTGGATATGGTTAAGATGGTGGCTCTTCCCAATGTTAGGCTAAGAGTCCAATGAACATCTTTGGATATCCCATAAACTATGTTCCTACATAAGATGTGTACTATTTCTACCGTTAGCAAGTAGAACACCTTTCTTCGGTGTGGGGTTATATGACACCGAATTCCATGACTTAGATATTATGATCTATGTCGGTTTAACGCCTATTCCCATCATGTGAGATGCGCACTCTAGTTACTTGATAGGTACTACAAAATGTAGGTAGTAGTATGGGATGCTACTTATACATTGCACAGGTAGACTTTGAAAGTACTATAGTGAGTTCTCTAAGCCTTAATGGCTAATGAATGAAAGTCCTCTAAATGCATGAAAGTGTCCTAAATGAATCTAATAAAGAATGTTGACTTGTTATTTAAATGAAATGGTTGAATGAATGGCATATATTGATGAAATGAATTACTTGGCATATTGTATTGAAATGTAAAGGTTCTTGTCTATTGTAGCCTTGAGGAATGCCTAGGTGTGTATGAAGAGGTTGTATGGGAGGCCACTTCATATCTTACTTAGGTGTGTCTTAGGTTAAATTTAGATAGAGGTCCAAGGATGGTGAAATGGCTACTTGACTAATTTGTTTGTGTTGTATATTGGTACTAGTTGAGCATGATTATTTGCGATGTGAAGCATCTTGAATGGTGAGTTCACTTTTAGTGATCTTAATGTGGCACCCTTGGTGTGGGTGGTGGTATGGGACACTACCCATACATTGCAAAAAGTGTAGCATGAAGGTTACTTGAGGTGGAAGCTAAAGGTAAAGGTAAAGGGTTATATGTGGTTTTGACTAAATATGAGTTATGTGACTCTATATGTTGGTTGTGACTTATATTATGCCTATTGTAGTAATGTTCATGAAGTTTTACTAAAATGGCATACAAGCATGACTTTCAACAAAATGTCCTCTTTAGTATGTTTTTGCATGGTCATCTTACTTAGTTCATTTTTGTGTGCTTATCCATATTTCTTCTATTTTCTACAAATTGTAGGTTCCGGCAAGTGATAACATTCTCTAGTGAAGCTTGGGATTAGAGTTCTCTCAAGACCTATTTTGGTATGTCCTCATATGTTGAGGACAAGGATTTCTATTGTTTCTAGTTTCTTTATGTTTTAAGACTTTTGTCTAAGTTTTCAACTGCAAAGGGCGTGACCCTATGTTGTTAATGTTTATCTAAGATTGCCATGTGAGACTTATTATTTCCTCTTCTTTATAAATGAGATTTTAATATATTTGTTTTAAATAAGTTTTAATTCCGCACTATTTTATTACCTATGCAATGAATGAATGTTATGAGGCTTGTATAAGACCCTTCGGGGTCGAGTACGCCGGTTACGATTAGGGGGTGATCTCGGGTCGTGACAAACATGGTATCAGAGCATAAGGTTTTGGGAATGGTTCTTTAGGTTGATGTCTCACAAGCCATGTCTAGTAGAGTCTTATTCATCAGTGTGAGTTGCGCCGCATCTATGAGCGAGAGGCTATAGCACGATAGAAATTTACACCTTTTTCATATTCTTAAAGTCGTTCCAAAGAGTGTGGTTCTATAAGTGTCCTTCTCCTAATCCTTCTCTTGTGTTTATAGGATATGAATACAAGGGCTAACCCGAGGAGAGCTGAAGAGGAGAATGTGGATGGGGGAGTTCCTCCCTAGGGTCCCCAAGGCAATCAAGTTCCACAAGGTGATCAAGTGCCTCAAGAGAATGAAGTTTCGTTGGTTCCCCCGGACATGACCAATGAAGAGATTAGGGCGTCTTTTCTAGCCCTAGCCCGAGCCATGACGGCTCAAGTGAATAGAGATGTGGGGCTTAGGGTGAATGCTTATGAGAGTACCGTCGCGTCAAGTTTGAGAGACTTTGTGAGGATGAATCCTCATATATTTCTTGGCTCTAGAGTGGGAGAAGATCCCCAAGATTTCTTGTATGAAGTTTATAAAATAGTCAATGCTATGGGGGTATCTTCTAGGGAGAAAGCGGAGTTGGTGTCCTATCAATTGAAGGATGTGGCCCAAGTGTGGTTCACTCAATGGAAAAGCAATATGCCTTTAGAAACGGGTCCTATAGAATGGGAGGAGTTTAAGGGAGCTTTCCTTGGTAGGTACTTTCCCCGTGAGAAGAGGGAGTGTAAGGTTGAGGTGTTTATAAACCTTAGGGAATGTAACATGAATGTAGAGGAGTATTCTTTGAAGTTTACCCTATTGTCTAAGTATGCTCCATCCTTGGTGTCTATCCCTAGGGATGAGATGAGTAGGTTTGTTACTGGTGTATCCGACTTAGTCAAGGAAGAATGCCATACGGCTATGCTTCATAATGACATGAACATTTCTAGACTCATTGTGTATGACCAATCCATTGAGGATCCAAGCTTAAGAGGATGAATATGGATTTGAAGAGGGGTAGATCCGATGAGCAAGGTCAACCTAGGTTCAAGAAGTGAGCTCCTAACCAATATTCTTCAAGTGCTCCTAAGGTTAACCTAGAGAGAGGTGGTGAATCTCAATTTTCTAAACCTACTTGCACTAATTGTCGGAAGAGACATTTTGAGAAGTGCCTAGCCGGAACAAATGGGTGTTATGGTTGTGGGAAGAATGATCACAAGGTGAAAGATTGTCCTACTCTTTCGGCTAGGGGAAGGGAGGCCAAACAAGCTCCTTATGTTAGCTCGGATCCCAATGCTCCAAAGAAGAATCGTTTCTATGTGCTTCAAGCTAACAAGGACAAAGGAGCTAATCCGGATGAAGGAACCGGTAAGTCATAGTTCCTTTTGTTGTGATGAGGCTCCTATGTTGTTTCATGATAGCCTTAATTGGATTTTCTCCTAAGTGGGGGATGGTATCTTGAATAGTTAGGTTGGTGAGAGTGTTGATATCCTTATCTCTTTCCTTCTATTCTTATTCAAGCTTGATACCTAGAGTTCCGAGTAGCTCGTTGCATGTTTTGGAGTCTTGTGTGAATATGAATTTCCATAGTCTCCTTATGTTGTGCATGCTCTATTTTGAATTCTTGTTTATATGAGAAAATGAGTTCTCAAATTGTGTTCCTCGTGTTGATATGCATCTATGATGAGTTGCTTAAATATTTCATGAGTTGACTTGTTGAAGCATGCTAAATGTGTTTTTATGAAAAGTTGCATATTGTGCTTTTATGAGAATATTGCTTAAACGTGCCTAATGATGTTGAGATGAGCATGAGGAGATTTGGAGAAGGAAGTTCCTCCAATGAAATGAGAAATGTGAAGTTTTGTTGTATAATGAGTTTATAGATGTAGTTCCTACCTTCTTGTTGTGTTTTGAGCTTATTGATGTGGAGTTTATGGTTGTGTGCATTTATGTTGATGTTTCATGCATGATTGTGGGCTGCTAGTCTTGAATCGTTTCCCTTAATGTGTTTTAAGTGTCATTCGAGGACGAATGTTCCTAAGTGGGGGATAATGTAGCGACCCTAAAAATGAACTAGTGAAACTAGAGCTTCAGATGTGTTCATTTGTGTTCGTCTTGATGGTGTTTTATGTTGTCTCGGGCCATGGTTGAGGTGTTTAGGAGTTAGACGTCAAGGTATGACTCCCCAAGGACCACCCTAAGGGTCCTTGAGGAGGACCCTAAGTCTAGACCCTAAGACCCCAAGGAAAACCATGAGGTTGCCTCAAAGGGGGTGACCTACGGATGGGGTTCAAGCCTCGTAGGTCTATCCACAGTACATGGATAGCCTCCGTAGGTCAAGACCCCCAAATGAGGATCTCTGATCCAAACCATGAAGGGATAGTACGGACTCGTCAATCCATCCACGATCCGTGGATGGTGACTCATGGATTGGACCTGCAATCTAGTTTGTGGGTTCGGCTAAGTGAGGGGTAAATTGGTAAATTCACCACAAGTCTTTTAAATTGCATGGACGGTTATTTTAAGTGTTTTTAGGTATTTTAAGGGTATTAAAACATTAATATCCAAATTTAGAATTCATTCTTCATATTTCCCCAAATCAAATCCCTTCTCCCCTAAAATATTTTCTCTAGAACTCCATTGAAGGTCAAGGTCAAGTTCAAGATAGGTTTGGCGATTTCAAGGTGTTTTTTCTTCAATTTCTAGGGATTCTTCAAGTATAAGGTATGGTGATCCTTGATCCTTGATCAATATTTCATTCAAGGAGTCAAATCAAAAGAGATTTCAAAGCCTTTCAATGATTAAAAATTTCTATTTTCTAATCTAAGCATGGGTTCATTGTTAAACCAATTTCAAGGCCATTCTAATGATGAATTGTGGTTTGATTAAGGATTTAAAGATGATTTTATATTGAATTCCTTCAAGAACCCATGTCCTCCCTATATCTCTTTATCATGGAATTTGGTTGGAAATTGGTTAATTATGGAAGTATGATGAATAGTATGTGTTTATTTGAAGTTAATTGATGAATTCATGTAAAGTTTTATGCATTATTGTGGTGAATTAGTGATGGGTTGGTGATATGAGGATTATGGGTTGTAAAGGTAAATTTCAAATGGAATCATGTTGAATTACTTATGTTGATGATGAATCGGTTATGGAATTATGTCAATTGTCTTATCTCTTGTAGTATTGAATCTATGGATTGGATTGGAGTTGTAGTGAGATAGATTTGTGATACATTGATGTGTGATCCACTTATGGTGGAGGTACTTATGTTCATGCACCTTATGATATTCAATGGAAGTATATCTCCTTATACCTCATACCAAAATGTGAATATATGTGTGTGATCTTCATGAAATCAATAGGATCATGTATGAAGGGTAATTGTGTTGACTTGAAGGACTATTGCTCAATTCTACACTAATGAAAGAATGAATGTATGGGGTTAATCTATTGTGAAAGGTTCTCCTTAGTAATGTAATGTACTGATGCACATTGGTTGGTAGGCCTAGGCCATACTCTCCTTGTGTAAATGAATATGATGTGATTAATGTATCTTAGGATCGGTAGACCTAATGTTGGTATCCCTTCCATGAATGTTAATTGATAAACCATGAAATCAGTAGACCTAATGGTGGTAGCCCTTCTCATGCGTGAAATGATGAACCTTGGACCAGTAGGCTTAAGGCACCCCTTAATGAAGAATCGGTAGGCCTAAGGCACCCTTCCATGGGGATTTAATGAGCTATCCTTATATTGTACCTTGACTCGGTAGGCCAAAGGGCACCCTCTCATGTGTATTAATGTTAACGAAATGATCTACTCTATGGGAACTAAGGATAAGCACCGAGGGGATATGGTTAAGATGGTGGCTCTTCTCAATGTTAGGCTAAGAATCCAATGAACATCTTTGGATATCCCATAAACTATGTGCCTACATAGGATGTATACTAGTTGTACCCTTGCCAAGTAGAACACCTTTCTTCGGTGGTGGGTTATATGACACTGGATTCCCTAACTTAGCTATCATGGTCTATGTTGGTTAAATTCCTATTCACATCATGTGAGATGTGCACTTTAGTTACTTGATAGGTACTACAAAGTGTAGGTAGTAGTATGGGATGCTACTTATACATTGCACGAGTAGACTTTGAAAGTACTATAGTGAGTTCTCTAAGCCTTAATGGCTAATGAATGAAAGTCCTCTAAATGCATGAATGTGTCCTAAATGAATCTAATAAAGAATGTTGACTTGTTATTTAAATGAAATGGTTGAATGAATGGCTTATATTGATGAAATGAGTTACTTGGCATATTGTATTGAAATGTAAAGGTTCTTGTCTATTGTAGCCTTGAGGAATGCCTAGATGCGTATGAAGAGGTTGTATGGGCGGCCACTTCATATCTTACTTGGGTGTGTCTTAGGGTAACTTTAGATAGAGGTCCTAGGATGGTGAAATGGGTACTTAACGAAAGTGCTTATGTGTTGTATATTGGTACTAGTTGAGCATGATTACTTGTGATGTGAAGTATGTTGAATGGTGAGTTCACTTTTAGTGATCTTAATGTGGCACCCTTGGTGTGTGTGGTGGTATGTGACACTACCCATACATTGCACAAGGTGTAGCATGAAGGTTACTTGAGGTGGAAGCTAAAGGTAAAAGTAAAGGGTTATATGTGGTTTTGACTAAATAAGAGTTATGTGACTTTGTATTTTGGTTGTGACTTATATTATGCCTATTGTAGTAATGTTCATGAAGTTTTACTAAAATGACATACAAGCATGACTTTCAACAAAGTGTCCTTTTTAGCATGTTTTGTATGGTCAACATACTTAGTATATTTTTGTCTAGTAATCCATATTTCTTCTATTTTCTACAAAGTGTAGGTTCCGGAAACAGATATTATTCTCTATTGAAGCTTTGGATTAGAGTTCTCTCAAGACCTATTTTGGTATGTCCTCATATCTCGAGAACAAGGATTTCTATTGTTTCTAGTTTCTTTATGTTTTAAGAATTTTGTCTAAGTTTTCGATTGTAAAGGGTCGTGACCCTATCTTGTTAAAGTTTGTCTAAGATGGCCATGTGAGACTTAGTGTTTTCGCTTCTTTATAAATGAGATTTTAATAGTTTGGTTGTAAATAAGTAGGAATGATGCGAGTTCTAACGTTCCGCACTGTTAAAAAGCATTGAAAGAAAAGAGATTAACAATACATTAATAAACACTATTTCAAAATTACTTAATTATTAGTTTATGTTGTTAGGTACTCATGGTTCCCACAACCCTTGTTGTGGAATTAGTTCCTCATTCTTGGGTGATCACAATTCATAATATGGTTAATAATTTAAATCATGAACTTACAATTATAATAGATGAACTTCAATATCATGAATTGAGGAACAACCAAAAGTTTCATAAATGAACACTTCAAGAATTAAATACCAAAAGTGGTTGCAAACTGATTCTCAAAGCCAAAAGTAAGTATCTCAAAAAGTCTTACAACCCAAAAATGAAAAATACAAATAATATTAATAGAAACCAAATCCTATATCAAGTAGGAAAATGAAGACTAAGGAAATTTGGCTTGGGTTGTGTCATCTACAGTTGGTAACTTACGGCTCGTAGGTAACTTCCTTCAGTCAGTTGTTGGTACATCCTATAGGCAGTGCTTTCTAGGGGCATGATCTACAACTCATAGATCTTTCTGCGGTTTGTCCTGTTCAACAGTCATTCATGGACTGGAGCTCATCTTCTTTGAACTTTTCTACGACTCATCATCTACGGCTCGTGGTAGTGACTACGGCGCGTCAGGCTGCCTCCGTCGTTTCACACCTAGCTCAAATAATCACAACTTCAACCTGCGACTTACTCCTACGGCTCATAATGGAATTGACGGCTCGTAGGTCGTCGTACATCACCAAATATCCATGCTGCTACATAACTTTAACACCAACTTCTCCATTACCTATTTCCCTGCAAAATCAAAGCAAAAAGACAATCACCTCTAACAACAAAATACCTAAGATTAATGCAAAATTCTAAGTTTTGTGCATCAAAAATATTGTAAGTTCACAGTATATCAATAATTTCTTTGCTTTTCTTGATGCGTGACGAAAACTCCAAGATCAAGGGGTGTAATTATGGGGTTGGGTGTTGATTTAGTATAGTGGATATTGTGTACGCTCTGTCTTGCTATAGTTCATACATGAATTTGGGCTAATTAACATGGGGTTAACTTATGGCTTAAGGTTGCAAACTTAATTCCTACTTCCGATCTCTAGCCGATGCTCAAAAGAGATTGATTAGAGTGGGTAATTAGTCTGATACTAGCAATTTAGGTTTGATGTAAGTAACTTGCTTGAAAATAGGGGTTATGGGTCAGAGCTATTTACCCTATTTTTTCATCGAAATAGAGAATAGAGTAAGGTATAAGGTTTTTTAGTATAACACATAGATGACACCAAAAAGAGATTCTATGAAATAATGCTATGAGATCGAAAGAAGATTAGTGTCATTGAAGATGACCAAGCTTATTAATCAATGTTCATCACTATAGAGCAACACAATTACCCTTATGTGACATTGATTTCTAATCCACGCACCCCTAGATTATTTTTCAGTTCTTAAATCTTCCATAATTTTAGTTAAATTGTTACCATTGAAAATCAAATCATTTTATTAAATTTGTGGAATCATCCACCCACTTTTTTCTTACTACTACAAATGAATTATTTCACAATCTAAATTTCTTGATAGAATTTTCTACGATATACCATTTTTTGTCAGAGTCGACCCCACTCTTAGTTGGGTATTTTTAATTGACAACAGCCGCTGGCTCTTTTAATATGTTTTGAAGAGTACATTTGAGTATTATCAATTGCCCGTCAGTCAGCATGTTAAAATTTGTGTTAAGGTTAACACGGGTACCCAAATTCTCATGAAAGGTCCTTCAAAAGCTGGAAAAAAACTGATAATTACTATCAAATAAGATTGATACCTACACCTCCTAAAGACGTATTACATCTAAAATGTAGAGATGGACTGATCTCTGGCGCTAAAAGAATACTAAATGGGTAGGAGGTGTGTTGACTTGGTAAATTGATTAATGACGACCCAGATGTTGGCAACAACTCTAGTAGTCTAAGGCAAACCCAAAACAAAATCAATGGTGATATTCTCCTATTTCCAGCCTTGAATGGGCATTCTATAAGAAATACCAGAAGGCCTCAAATGCTTGACCTTCACTTGCTGGAAAAATAAGCAATTGGATACATTGTCCACAATATCTTTCCTCATATCAATCCACAAGTAATGTTGTCTCAGATCATGATACATCTTTGTTATATCTAGATGTATAGAATATCTTGAATGTGGGGCTCACAAAGAATCGGCTGAATCAAATTTCCAACTCTTAGAACACGAATATGGTTGTCAAACCTCAAAGACCTATTAAAATCTAAGGTAGCTTGCTCGGTATCACCTAAAAATTTGATCTCCAATAGCTACCAAGACCTCATCCTAAAACTAATGACTACAAATATGCTCAAATAGAGAGGACTAAAGCCTAACATAGGCTTACAACCGCCTACAATGTAAAACATCAAGCTGAATCATTATATTGGCTAAGGATTGAATGTCTTAAGCCAAAGTTTCCTCAGAATCTTAAAGGAATGCTACACTACACATTCTCACGACCTTTCAACTCAAGGCATCAGCTACCATATTCGCCATACTCGGATGGTATAGAATAGAGAGGTCGTAGTTCTTCAGGAGATCAATCAACCTACACTACCTTGAATTAAGATCCTTCTATCTCATAATGTAGTATAGACTCCTATGATCCATATGCATCTCACATCATACTCCATAAAAGTAGTTCCTCCAAATCCTAAGTGAAAAAACTACCGTCGTCAACTCTAAATCATAAGTGGCGTCGTTTTCCCTATGTAGATTAAGCTACCTGATCAATTAGATATAATAGAGTCCCATGCATCAGTACACAATCCAAACCAACACTAGGTCCGTCACAATACAGAATAAATCTCTCGCTCTTAATTGGAAGTATCAAAACATGATCATCACTAGGAAACTCCATGAGCTTCTGAAAGCTTAACTCACACTCCTCAGACCAATTAAAATGAACATCAAGGTATTTAATCAAGTCAAAGGCACCATAATATTCAAGACACCCTCGACAAACCCTATGTAGTAGCTTTTTAATAAGATGAATCTCTAAATATCAGTCACTAAGGTGGGCCTAGAGCAATCGTAAATAACCTCAATCTTCAAAAGATCCACCATAATTCTATATTTGGACACCGCAGGCCCTAAGAATGCTACAGACTCAAGCCCAAACTCGCAGTTTGAAAACATGGCATAAAGTCACTATGTTTTAACATGGATTGTTTTAGCCTATTCCATAGCTCAGATTGTGCCCTATTTCAGGGCACAAGTTCCTTGAGCTATTTAGGACCTTTTAATGGAGTCAATTTCAAAATTTCCAATGTGGGTCCCACATTCATATTTTGATTAGCTTTTTTGTCTATCTCCAATTACTGTGATTTTTGTGTCTAAGAATTAGTATTAATGTTGTGATCAATAATTTGTTAATGTGGCAGTGATCAAAGGTATTTTCAAAACTAGATATCCCTTGTGCGGGGGATTCGGAGCATTTGTGGTCAACATCGAGGTAGGATTTGGTCTATTTTCTTTAGTGGGATTTTTAGATGATTTTTAATATGAATAACATGTGATTTATATTGGTATTTGTGGAGTATTAGAATTGCTTTTTTTATTCTTTCTTTTCTTCATTCCATAGATATGTGGGGCTTATTGTGGATCATGGGAGTCATAGTTTAGGCTTGTTGCCTTGCTTGTAGTATGACTTAGCATGATTACCCTGATTAAGATTGATACATTTGTCCTTAGGCTAGGATTGATCCTTACATGCCTCAGAATGTTTCTATCACATTTATTAAGGTGTGTTGCTTCTAGTAGGGCTTGTTGCATTTGTGTACCTTTTGTTAGTGCTTGAGACCTTAGTGGCTCGTCCTAGCTAAATATTGGAATTAGTTGTGTTCAGTTGTGGACTGGAGTGGTATGGTTGGGGTAAGGCGTCTTTCCATGCATTATATACTCCCCCTTATTTGATTCTTAAGCTCTTCTTGATTTCCTTCTCTTTCAAAGTAGCGTGAGCATGTTATGTTTTATTGAGCTATTGTTATTTGTGTGTGGTTTAGATTTGTTTATTCTAGTTCCCTTGCCCTTCGGTAGTTGACTCATGTATCACAAGTTTACTTGTTAGTAGGTTGTTGGCTTTCGTTTCCAGGTACGGTCCTTGTGACGTCTCGAAATGTTGAACTTGGAATGAAGAAAAAAGAAAAGGGAAATCCATGAAGGGGTTCACGGGCTGTGAAGAGGTCCACGACCCATTACCCTGTCCTCGGAGTTGCACCAGCGACTGTGAAGGATCACAGACACCTAAACGGTCAGTGAAGCTTCACACGAAACATAAAGTCGTCTGTGGAAGGGGTACAGAAACCCCAAAACTCATGTTAAGGACCACAGACACTTAGACGGTCCGTTAACCTTTATACGGTCAGTGAAGTCGTCTGATAAAGGGACTCATAAGGTATTGAGTTTTGATTCAACTTCCAGCGATCATATCGTTTCGCACAGAATGAATTAAGTGGCCTATGACCGATCAAATCAAAGGTCTTTGAGTCCATTTTCCAAAGCCACCAAGTATGTCTAATTCTTACCCCGGAGTAAAAATTTATGCACGTGTTAGTGAATACATGTCGGTCAGGGCAACATGAAGATCCACTAGATGGGCCGTGATGCCCTAAATGGCTCGTGAAGCCTCTCGTGTGAGGCACCTTGCCAGTTTTAAGTTAGGGTCATTTTAGTCTTTCCCCTATGCATTTAGTACTTTAATTATGTCATTTTCCTGTGGATAAGTCTAGTTAATTAATCAAAAATGACCTAAAACTCTCCTAAAATCATCAAACTTTGAAAAAAAAAGAGAGAGGCAACAATTTCTCTCTAGAACAAGCAGAGCTCACCTTCAAGTTTAACCCCGAAATCCAAAGGATTTCTCCGTAGTTTTCTTAACCAAGTATACGGGTATTCAGTATGGGTTTCGTTTGACCTTATGCCTAAAACATCATACTCCTTTTTTGATTATTATGGTTTTATGAAGCTAGGGTTTTTGCCCAACTATGCAGATTTTTTATAAAATTGATTCTTGTGATTACTACTCGATTCTATACTTATTTAAATGAGTTTGTATGAATTCTTATGCAGATTTGAAAGCAAAAAAACTGAGCCTGTAATTGTAGTATTTTCAGATGAATTAACTCTTCTATTGAATTTAGCTCAGGGTGTTAGCATTTAGTTTTAATCAATTTTTTGTCATTTTCTATCCACAACTTTTCTCTAAAATTGTTTTTAGACCACGTTAGTTCTCTCTCAAAAATTCAGGACCACAATTTTAAAGTTAGCTACAAGTATCGAGTTTGGGAGTAAAGTTTATCACCGAGTTGGACTAGGTTTCAACGTACCCTCGACTCCCAGATCTACATGCCATCATAGGTTTATAGGTCCCTTCTGTTGGGCATCAGTTTTAGTGATCACGCCACAGTCATGCCTTTATACCCTGGCATGATATATTGGGTCCTCTCGATGGGGCGTTACATCGGACTACACGTTTAGCTCACGTGGTTTACTTCAGCTAATATACTCTCCCATGGTATTAGCTTCAGTAAGGTACTTCAGGCCCGTAGTTGTATTTCTTCTCAGTTATTCAGCATGCTTCCAATTTACTCTTACATCCTAGTTTTTATGCATTATTGTATCTTGGACCTATGTACTTTAGTTCAGCTCAGTTTACATACTTAACCAGTATTTTTAGCATGTTTATATATTCAGTCAGCTTTGAATATCCATCATGGTCAATACATCTGAAGTACTGACGCATACTCTATGTTGCATCCTAATATGATGCAGTCTCAGGTTCTCACCTTTTGCCATGTGATTAGCTCATACTGACACCACATCAACGATAATCAGGGGTGAGTCCTCATCATCCGAGGACGTTTCTTTATGCTTTTTAATTCGTTGTTAGTTTCAGCATTTTAGAGTTAGCTGGATACTTGTCCCAGCAGCTCATCAGTATTAGAGTCAAACATAAAGTCAAACTCAGTTGATTTGGGTTATTCTACTTTGAACTCAGTTATTTCATTCAGATATTCCCAGTTGAATTCCTGTAGATTATATTCATTATTCAGTTGTGCTTCCACTTGGTTAGAGTTATTTCAGTATGCTTGTGATATGCCAGATTCAGGGTTAGCTTGGGTTACTTGTGACCCTAGGTCCCGTGTTACGTCTAGGGGTTATCCCGAGGATGTGACAATTCTTGACTCAGTTCATTTACCCTTTACATCCGACTTCTACAATCCTATTAACTGTCATAGCATGCCATATCTCGTGTTTAGTTACATGTGTTGTAATCTCTTTATTACTTGTTGTTTATACTTGTTTTGTCTTGAAGCTTAGTCGGTCGATTTTTTAATCTCTTTTTTTAATTAATACTATTTGCTATTACTTTTTAGCTTTTATCCGCTAAAATAACTTTTCATATCCTTCTATCCTCTATAAAAATCAATAGGTTTAGACGTGGGTTCCTTGCAAAATTATTGTATGCTTTATTTTTTAAAATACTAAATATTTGGTGTATTCTCAACACTTTGTGCAACAAAGGTATATTTTTTTTATATTAGTTTCTTCAATATACGTTTCTTTAAATTGAGTATATACATAACTAGTTTTGTTTAAGCTATGTAGACATTTGTTTTGCTCACTTTTGCTTATTCTTGTTCATTGCTTGAGCTTACAATTTGGAGATTTTTTTTCATATTACATTTATTTTTCTTGGTCATCATTTGAAATACGCACATTTTCTAAATTACATCATTTCTTTTTATATATATATTTTTTTAAATTATACTAATTAGCATAGAATACATGTGCAACGCACGTGTTCGAGAACTATTTTTATAAATTCATATCAACAAATATATGGAAGAATTGTAATAAAGGGTCCATGGGCTCATCTTTTCTTTATTTATTTTTTTAAAAAAAAGAGGAAGAATTGTAAGTACAAACTAAAAAAGGTTACGTATAACGTCATTAATCAACAAAAATGTTGTACATTATTGCAGAAGAAGAATAACCAGATTAAGGTGGGTGAAAATGTAATTTTGGCATTAGTATAACTAAAGTTGCAAAGACGATGTTCAACCTCTATAAAAATGGAATGAAATAGGAGAAGATTTACATTCACAAGTAACAAATTGACTCGAGTTCTTGATAGTAGACCTGCAAAAACTGTACATCCAAATTTATCTATGTTTACTAACATACATGCAATCATTAATCCTATCTGGTTGAACTGAAATTTCAGGTCAACAAAAAGTAACACTGTGATGTTCTATACAACCTTAAACACAAGGGAAAAGTAAGATAACTAGTTTGCTAAATAAGCATAACAATTGGAGACAATAAATTTTTATACCAGTCGTTTCTTTTCTACCATCAATCTACTATTTATTCTAAATGTATGACATGTGTTTTTCTCCAGTACAATAATTGTGCTACCATATATAAGGACTAACCCTAGTTTGTACTCCTGCCCTATTCGAAACTTGGTACTCAAGAATATGTTTTACCTCAAACCTAGGTGTATATAATGTAGAGAATTACATTTTCCCTCATTACAAACCACAAATATACAAAAAAAAAATCAAAATAATACAATACCTAAATTATAATGGACCATCAGAAGCTTCAAGAGTGTGTCCATAAGCTCTTATTATGTACTCCCAGAGCTCACGAAAAATAACTAAAACATGTGGGAATAAAAATTCAATTAGATAATAAAAAGTAAGTGAAGTGTTTCACCAAAATAACTTTACTAATTTAAAATGAAAAGTTGAATATTAAAGCACGAGTGAGTAAAATTAGCTTTGTGTGTTACTGTTAAAGGGGAGAACGAAGACTTGATAGAACAATTGTTAAGAATCAGGTAAGGGAAATTCAACGCGAGGGTTAGAAAATCAGTGATTCAAATTAACAACACAGTCAGATAAATTTAGATAACAAAGTAGCAAGCAATGCAGTACCAACAACATAGACTATAAGTAAAATAGTGATTTGAGCCTAGAAATCCCATGCCACCCATGTTTAATTAAATGAGCAAGGAAGAATAGATCCATAATAGTAATTCATGAGCTAATTAGATGATAGACATTTCATTGGAATTCACACAAGGAATAGGTTAAATGTTATAAGGATGCTTTGAGAGCAGTATCAATGTTGTTGTTGTGGTGTTGTTAAAGGATTTCTCATATACATATGAAAGCATGATTGGGAAAGGATTTTCTAACATAAGGATTCTTAAGAGTTAAAAGGTTTTCTCAACTAACTTAGAATCAAGTTTAGGAGATATTCTAAAAAAAATTAGCATGGATTGGCTATTTAAAGTGCCTTCCATGAAAGATAAGTCAAGTAAAGAATTATGATTATTCTGTGGGATTTACGCTTAGCACCGAGAGGATATTGAGATGGAAGATCTTCTATAGCTAGAGGTCAGGTTTGTAGTAGAAATCTTCTTATCCCATACCTATGTGCCACCATAGGATGATTGTCTCAGATAGACATTAGCTAGTGGATCCACGTAAGCTAGGAGTTAAGGTTCTTGCCTTGGCAAGTAAGCACACCCATTTTCGGTGTGGCACAGTGATGAGTCCACAATTCGGACTCATTTAGGGCTTTATTTTAATAGAATTAGTGTCCTCAAATGCATATTTTGTCTCAATAACTGATGTAAATCCTTAAGTTTCAGGTATTTCGAGTGTGAGGAAAAGCATGGACACTAAGTGGAAAAATGGAACAAAACGGCTGAAAAGACGAAGAAAAGAAGGCCTGAGGATCGCCTAATGCATTCGGCGAGTCACCGAAAGGCCTTAACCTCGCCCAAAGTTCCAGTGTGCTCACCCTGAAGGAAAAGATCAAGTCGGCAATGAAAAGGATCAGTCGGCGTGTCGCCGAACAGTTCCGCGAAGCAATACTATATCGCCCAGTGATTCAGAACGTAAATATGCTGAAGGCAAGAGCTGAAAGGAGATGAAGCAGACCAAAGGGCGAATCGCCGAGTGCATCAGCGATCCCGACTAACTGCACCGAGTGATCCTTCGCAGAACATTTTTTGACAAACCATAAATACTAGTTTGAATTTTTATTTTAGTATGTAATTTCAGATACAACATTTTATTTTCTAAGTTTTCAAGTAGAGAATATTTTTGAATAGCTTTTGAAGATTTGAAGACTTCCAATTCCAAGAAATTGGAAGTGGATGTTGAAGATTCTTCATGTTAGACTCGTTTAAAGTGAATATAAATCATATCAGTTGATGTTACTTTGATTTGGTATCATTTTCTTCCTTTTCTCTATGTCTAGCTAAAACCCCAATTCTTGGGGTGTGATTTTGTGAACATAGGTTAAATTTATTGTTGGGTGTTCCTTATTGTTGGTACATTCGTTGTTTAAATGTGATTTCGTTTAGTAGTTGTGTTTGACCTTAATGAGATTGTAGTTGCAAATACTATTTTATCTTAGTGTTTTTGGCTTGCTGGAGAGAGAGGTTTTAAAACTAAGACTATTAAATCGATAGCCGATGGTTATTGGGTCGTCGTGGGTTCAGCTTGAGAGAGTGAATCCTAGGCCTTCTCCCACACTTTTAGCTCGAGAGATTGAATAGGCTAAGGCAGATGATGTGATTAAATGCGGCAACTTGATGTTCGAGGGAAACCGAGTTGATTCGGGTTAAGTTGCTCGACAGAAAAGTTACCCCCACTAAAGTCTAGCCTAGTGTCTTTTATCCCATATTCCTATCACATCCCAAGAATCCCTTCACCCTATCTCGTTTTCTTATATTTTTGTCATTTTTGTTGATTAGCTAATACAAACCCCCATTGATAATTGGCGCTTGCGTCACCTCTTAGATTTAGTATGTTTGTATTCGATAATGTTTATAGTTATGACTGAATAGAACTAAATTTTATTTTTCTATTCATTCTCGAAACCACTTCCTGTGGGAACGATCCCAACCCTTGGTTGGGTTATATCACTACACGCGATCATTGGCACTTGAACCGAAGTTGTGTCCTAATACGTGAAGTCAAAATGTCACCACTACCGGGGAGTGGTGTTAGTTGAGAATTTTTAGTTACGTTGAATTTTGTTCTTGTTAATTATAATTGAACTTACTTAATTATTAGTTTTGGTTTTTGTGTTGCTATTTTGAACAGAAATAAATTGAGCATATTTGCTAGCAACGGTGACCCAATAGACCATCCTCCTCTAAAAATGATGATGCTAAGGGATAACATCCTAAGTTTCAATAAATTGGAGGTTGAGTCAGTTTATGAGTTATGGCAAAGGTTTAAGGCTCTCTTGCAGCAGTGCCCGACTCATGGAATTCCAGATAAGATGCTTTTGGAATGTCTCTACCCAGAGCTGGAAGAGGGGTTGCCTTATGAAAGTGAGGCAAACCCCACAAATGAAACTTCAGTGGGGACTTCAATCGTGCCACGACGTTAACTAAGGCGATGCTTGGGAGACAACCCAAGACCCCTTATCACTTTATTTGTGCTTTAAGAAATAATGGTGTGTTTTTGTGTAGGTCGAAGTGGGAAAGTTGTTGAAAAGTGCAGATTGGCGAGCAAAAGGTCCAGTCGGCACATCGCCGAAGAGGTCGGTGACCCCAACCCTGACCGCCATTGGACTCAAGACAATTTTACATTGGAGTCTGTAAAGGTCGGTGAGCCCAGGAAATTATTGGCGAATCGCCGACTAGGTCGGCGATCCCGATCTAATTCGTCGTTTGGATCCCCACATCAACTAAGGATCCTGTAAAATTTGGCGAGATAAGTGACCACTCGGCGTGTCGTTGAGTGGGTCGGCGAGCACGACTAATGTCGCTGAATAGGCAAGAACTGGATGGTTTCTTAAAAGTCCAAAGGTTTAAACTTTCAAACTCTTCACTTTTCCTCACTTTAAATCATCACAAACTCACACCCGCACCTTAGTTTCTATATTTTTTCAATTTTAAAGTATTTTAGTGGTTGATTTGTGTTCAGAGTGGATTACATTGCCGCCTAGCATTTCAAAAGTATTTTAATTGACATCTAAGGTTGGTTTTTTATTTTTATCAATTTTGTACTCATTTGCAATGATCTTATCTTAGTGATGTGTGTTAGGCCTTTCTGATCTTAATTGTTTTGGCTTATGCCTGTGAAAATCTTGCATGTAGTGTTTATATTGTTAAAATCCCATATTTTTGTGCCTTAAAATCGGTTAAATCTTGTGGGGTTGTGCTTGCATGTTGTTGAGTCTAGCAGGGAGAAGTTTGAGTATCCCGAGATATGGTAAAGACCAATATTGTCATGCCACCCTGAAAATGAGAACGGGATATCACAATAAATGAAGGGGGATCAAATCCTCCCAAGAAGGGAAGAGAAGAACCTTCACCTGGAAATAAAGGCAAGGGCAAGAGGTCCATTTCTGACAAGGAGACTACTCCCCGAGGCCCCTATATTCCTTCATGGGCTTGGGGATTTTATACAGTTGTTCGGAAATATTTGGCAGACAGACTTGTAGAAACTCCTGGAGAGTTTGGCGCTATTGTTTCTTTTGAAGGAACTCCGGGTATTGAGACCCGAGACCAGAGAGATGCATCGGGAACTGATGCCCAGACAGATGGAGCGACTGCATAGACAGGATCCCCTCTTTACCTACCTCTCTGTCTTATTTTATTTTAAATTTTGGATAATTTTGTTTGCATTTGAGGACAAATACTTTTATTTGTGGTGGGGTGAGGCCCACCTTTGTGTGCTGATTATGACTCTTGTTTTGTTTATATATTGGGTGTTTAGCTTAAATTGTGTTACACACTACTTTTCGTGGATGTTTGAGCTTGTGGTTCCTTGATTTTTAAATTGGAAATGATTTTTTACCCTTCCGAAAAATCTTTGCCCACTCTTGTATGTACTTGAATGTGGTTGTTCTTCAGCAAATTTGAGTTTTGGTTCTGATCAATATCGCTGACTCAAATAGTGCTCATAATAATAAAACATGAATGTGCGGCTACGATGAGACCAAGTGAAGTTACATAGTCAATAGGTGAACTTTTTGCATCTCGTTGTGACTAGCCAAGTATCAAATTGATTCTCTTGCAATGGACGTTGCACACTAGAGAGAGTGTGGAGTCTTTTTTTACTTTGGTGTGGATGCCTTTTGTGATAAGCTTACTATGAACCTTGCATGATAACACCTAGAATTTGCCCCGTTGGTCCGGTCGACTAAGTAAGGCTATCTCTTGATATGATCTTAGGAAACTTCGAAGAGAGTGAGCCAATTTGATATATACCTCCTTGGTGGCCTACCTTGTGAGTGTGTGAACCTCTTTTGAACACCCCTTGAGCCTTACCTTTCTTTCGAAGAAACTTGATGAAAACATGACCTTTCTTAATCTGCTACCTATAATCCTCTTGAATTGTGGTTGATCGAATAGCAAACTTAGGCCAAAAGCCTAAGTTAGGGGTGTGGTGAAAAGAGAAGGCAAGTCAAGAAGTGCAATAAAAGTCCCCTTTAGCCCATGGTGTTGGGAAAAATGGAACCCCTCCATAAAAAATAAAAAATACAATAAAATAATACATTGTGAAATAAAGTTATGAAAAATATAAAAAGAAAGGGGGTTATGAACAATCCATGGAAGTGAATAATGGGATGACTTATGAGCACTAAAGAAAATGATGAAAGAAGAGAAAAAGGAGTGTTGAAAGCACCACATTTCACGAGAATAAAAGTCACTGAGCCATTTTGGGTTTGGGTGTTTATTTAGTATAGTGGATATTGTGTACACTTTGTCTTGCTGATGTTCATACATGAATTTGGGCTAATTAGCATGGGGTTAACTTATGTGTTAAGGTTGCAAACTTAATTCCTACTTCCGATCTCTAGCCGATGCTCAAAAGAGATTGATTAGAGTGGGTAATTAGTCTGATACTAGCAATTTAGGTTTGATGTAAGTAACTTGCTTGAAAATAGAGGTTATGGGTCAGAGCTATTTGCCCTATTTTTTCATCGAAATAAAGAATAGAGTAAGGTATAAGGTTTTTTAGTATAACACATAAATGACACCAAAAGAGATTCTATGAAATGATGCTATGAGATCGAAAGAAGATTAGTGTCATTGAAGATGACCAAGCTTATTAATCAATGTTCATCACTATAGAGCAACACAATTACCCCTATGTCATATTAATTTCTAATCCACGCACCCCTACATTAATTTTTACTTCTTAAATCTTCCATAATTTTAGTTAAATTGTTACCATTGATAATCAAATCCTTTTATTAAATTTGTGGAATCATCCACCCACTTGTTTCTTACTACTACAAATGAATGATTTCACAATCTAAATTTCTTGATAAAATTTCCTACGATATACCATTTTCTGTGGGAGTCGACCCCACTCTTAGTTGGGTATTTTTAATTGACAACAGCCGCTGGCTCTTTTAATTTGTTTTGAAGAGTACATTTGAGTGTTATCAACTGCCTGTCAGTCAGCAGGTTAAAATTTGTGCTAAGGTCAACACGGGTACCCAAATTCTCATGAAAGGTCCTTCAAAAGCTGGAAGAAAACTGATAACCACTATCTAATAAGATTGACACCTACACCTCATGAAGACGAACTACACCCAAAATGTAAAGAGGAGCTGATCTCGGCGCTAAAAGATATTAAATAGGTAGGAGGTGTGTTGATTTGGTAAATTGATTAATGATGACCCAGATGTTTTCAACAACTCTAGTAGTCCAAGGCAAACCCAAAACAAAATCAATGGTGATATCTCCTATTTACAGACTTGAATGGGCATTATATAGGAAATACCAAAAGGCCTAAAATGCTTGACGTTCACCTACTGGAAAAATAAGGTATGGGATACATTCTCCACAATATCTTTCCTCATATCAATCCACAAGTAATGTTGTCTCAGATCATGATACATCTTTGTTATATCTAGATGTATAGAATATCTTGAATGTGGGGCTCACAAAGAATCGGCTGAATCAAATTTCCAACTCTTAGAACACGAATATGGTTGTCAAACCTCAAAGACCTATTAGAATCTAAGGTAGCTTGCATGGTATCACCTAAAAATTTGATCTCCAATAGCTACCAAGACCTCATCCTCAAACTAATGACTACAAATATGCTCAAATAGAGACGACTAAACCCTAACATAGGCTTACACCCGCCTACAATGTGAAACATCAAGTTGAATCATTATATTGGCTAAGGACTGAATGTCTTAAGCCAAAGTTTCCTCAGAATCATAAAGTAATGCTACACTACACATACTCATGACCTTTCAACTTAAGCCATGTGCTACCATATTCACCATACTCGGATGGTATAGAATAGAGAGCTCGTACTGCTTCAGGAGATCAATCAACCTACAGTACCTTGAATTAATGTCCTTCTATCTCATAATGTAGTATAGACTCCTATGATCCGTATACATCTCACATCATACACCATAAAAGTAGTTCCTCCAAATCTTATGTGCAAAAACTACCGTCGTCAACTCTAAATCATAAATGGCGTAATTTTCCTTACGCAGATTAAACTACCTTGATCAATTAGATATAATAGAGCCCCATTGCATCAGTACACGGCCCAAACCAGCCAAGATGCATCACAATACAGCATAAAGCCCTCGCTCTTAATTGAAAGTGTCAAAACATGATCATTACTAGGAAACTCCATGAGCTTCCGAAAGATTAACTCATACTCCTAAGACCAATTAAAAGGAACATCAAGGTATTTAATCAAGTCAAAGGCACCACAATAGTCAACAAACCCTACACAAACCATCTGTAATAGCCTTTTAAAAAGATGAAGCTCTAAATATCAGTCACTAAGGTGGGCCTAGAGCAATCGTAAATAACCTCAATCTTCAAAAGATCCACCATAATTCTATATTTGGACACCGCAGGCCCTAAGAATGCTACAGACTCAAGCCCAAACTTGCAGTTTGAAAACATGGCACAAAGTCACTATGTTTTAACATGGATTGTTTTAGCCTATTCCATAGTTCAGATTGTGCCCTATTTCAGGACAAAAGTTCCTTGAGCTATTTAGGACCTTTTAACGGAGTCAATTTCAGAATTTCTAATGTGGGTCGCACATTTCTATTTTGATTTAGCTTTTTTGTCTATCTCCAATTACTGTAATTTTTGTGTCTAAAAATTCGTATTAACATTGTGATCAATAATTTGTTAATGTGGCAGTGATCAAAGGTATTTTCAAAACTAGATATATCTTGTGCGGTGGATTCGGAGCTCTTGTGGTCAACATCGAGGTAGTATTTGGTCTACTTTCTTTATTGGGATTTTTAGATGATTTTTAATATGAATAACATGTGATTTAGATTGGTATTTGTGGAATATTAGAATTTCTTTTTTTATTCTTTCTTTTCTTGATTCCATAGATGCGTTGGGCTTATTGTGGATCATGGGATTCATAGTTTAGGCTTGTAGCCTTGCTTGTAGTATGACTTAGCATGATTACCCTTATTTGGACTGATACAGTTTTCCTTAGGCTAGGATTGAGCCTTACATGCCTCAGAATGTTTCTATCACATTTATTAAGTTGTGTTGCTTCTAGTAGGGCTTGTTGCATTTCTATACCTTGTGTTAGTGCTTGAGACCTTAGTGGCTCGTCCTAGCTAAATATTGGAATTAGTTGTTGATGCTTATCGTGACCAACGACACTAACCTACGGTATGAGTATCTACGATCGTCGATAGTATAGTAACCCAACTAAAGGTTGTGGTTGTGTCCCAAGGGAGTGGTTTTGAGAATTGATAGACAAATAAAATTACGTTCTAACTAGTTGTAGCTAAAGATATTGACGAACAAAAACATAGTAAATTAAAGGGGGTAACACGAAAGTTTCAACTATCAAATGGGTGTTTTGTCACAAGTAATAAAAACAACAAAAAATTAACAAGAAAATCAAGTATGGGGAGAAGTTATTGGGGTGTGACTGCAATACAAGTTGAGATAAATCGTTGGGTCATGCTTTCAATAGGAAATTTGCGAAATAATAGTGACTAGGCTAAGCTTTAAATGGAAATAAGTTCCCTTTCGGGCAACTTACCCCATATCAAACGGGTTCCTCTCGGACACCCATCTGCCTCATGAAGACCACATACGCCTTACCCCACTAACTTTCTAGAGCTGAGTGTTAGAATATGGGACTAGGGCTCACCCTCTCGGCTGAACATCATGTCGACCCACTCCTTAGGCCATCAGTCTAGTGGTCTTGGTTTCGTGACCTCCTTCTCGGGCAAGCCGAAAACACATGGGTGGTTTTGTATTTGCAACTACAAACCCATTAAATTAAACCACAACCAATAGATGAAATCACCATTAAAATACATCTAACCTATCAGCATGCAAGACCCAACAACAATATCAACACATATTTGCTAAATCACAAACCAAGAATGGGAGGTTTTAGCCACACATCAAGAAATAGCAAAATACACCTAAAATGATACTAAAATCAAATGGGTATAAGAAATTAAACCTTGATTTAAGCAAAAGAAGAAGAATGGAGAAGACCCACTTCCAACTTGGGGAAGATGAAATCCTTCTCTCTTCAAGTCTCCCACAAAACCCTCTCCAAACTTGAGAGAAAAATGTCGAAAAAGTAATATTCTATTGTGAACAATATAAAAATGGCTCGGAACTACTAAAATTAATAACAAGTTTAGTATTTATAGCCATCAGAAATTAGTGCTAGCGGATAGCTCTGTGAAATTAGTCGAGTTCGCCGAGTGATTCGGCGACTCGCCCATCTTTTCTCTCATCATCGTTTAGTGCTTGCCTTCAGCATCTTCACGTTCTGGACCGTTGGGCGGTATAGTACTGCTTCGTGGAACTATTCGGCGAAGCGCCGACTACTCCTCTCATCGCCTTCTTGATCCTCTTCCTTCAGGGGCTTCGCATACTGGAACAAAGGGCGGAGTCTGTTCTTTTAGCGAATCGCCAAAGATGTTTGGCGATGCTCAGGCTTTAGCTTTTCGTTCTTTCCAACCTTTTTGCGCCTCAGTGTCCATGCTTCTACTAAAACTTCAAATACCTAAAACTTAAGAGTTTTCATCAAATACTGAGACAAAATAAGCATTCAAGGACACTATATCTATCAAAATAAAGCCCTAAATGAGTCCAAATTGTGGACTCATCAACACCCCCAACTTAAACTTTGCTCGTCCTCAAGCAAACTCAAGTTCAACCGTTCAAAAAAGGTGTCTCAAACAGTGCTACACAAAACTCAATCATGAACATAAACAACAAGATTCAAATTACTTATGCAAAGATCAACTGTGTACTCAAACATTCAAGTTGTGACACACCATTACCAAAGATTCTCATGCTCGCAATACTTGCTACTTGTGCAAGTACAAGTTCAACAAAAAGTATCTAAATGCTCTCACATAAAGAATGATTCCACATTCACACACAGAGGTTAATCAATTCAATATCATGAATCAGATGCAACACTCACACTCAAAAAGAGGAATACAATGCATGTTTTCACCCATAGGTTTATCTTATTTTCTAATCGACTTTCGATTCGGCTTACTCAAGATCAAAAAAGGTCTTTTTAAGGCTTGTAATGGGGTTGAGTGTAAAGGTATGATCATTTAGACTCAGTGACTTTATTCTCGTGAGATGTGGTATTCTCAATGAATTCCCTTCTTTTCTTCTATCAATTCTTTTTGTAGTGCTTCTAAGTCACCTTTTTATTCACCTTCATGAATTGGTTGGAACCCGATCTCCTTCGTAAGATTTTTTATTTTTTTTTATTTGAATTGAAGGGGTTCCATTTTCATGCAATACCATGGGTTAGGAGGGACATTTCTTGCACTTCTTGACTTCTCCTTTTCCTTTTCACCACACCCCCAACTTAGGCTTTTGGCCTAAGTTGGCTATTCGCTAAACCACAAATTAAGAGGATAATAGGTACTGGGTCAAGTAAGGACTAGGGTTCACCAAGGTTCTTCCAAAGAAAGGTAAGGCTCAAAAGGTGTTCAAAAGAGTTTCACACGCTCACGGGTAGGCCACAAAAGAGGTATATGTCAAATTTGGCTCACACTCTTCAAAGTTGCCTAAGATCATTTCAAGAGGACACCTTTCTAAATCAATCAGACTAACAGGGCAAATTCTAGGTTTATTCATGCATGGTTCAAAGCAAGCTAATCACACAAGGCATCAACACTTAAGTCAAACAAGACTACACATTTTCGCTAGTGTGCAACAGTCATAACAAGAGAATCAGTTTGATAAATGGCTAATCACAACGAGATGCAAAGAGTTCACATATTATCTATCCAACTTCATTTGGCCTCATCATAGCCATACAATCATGTTCATTCCATTAAGAGCACTAATCAAGTCATCGATCTTGATTGAAACCGAGACAATTTTTTGCAAAAGAACAACAACATTCATCTTATGAGGGGTGGTGAAAATGTGCAAAAAGTTTAAAAATTTTCGAAAGGGTCAAAATCAAAATCGTTTTCAGTTAAAAACAAAAGAGAGCCCTGAGCTCAAACATCCACAAAAAGCAGTGTAAAAACAATTTAAAACAGAACAACCCAAATATATACAGAACAAAATATGAATCTCAACACAAAAGGTGTGGACCTCACCCCACCACAAATAAAAGTGTTTGTCCTAAAATGAGAACAGTAACAATATCCAAGGCTAAAGAAAGATAAGACAATGAAAAGGGATAAAGAAGGGTCATGTTTATGCAGTCTCCCTATCTGCCGAGCTATTGCCCGACGCATCTTCCTGAAGTAAAACAATGGTCCCTGGAGCATTGTTATTTTGGTCCCCATTGTTTGTTTTTGCCCTAGCCTCTGCAGCAAGATTTGTTGCAATCATCTGATGTATCTCATGAGCTTCTCTGAAGGCATGTATTGCATTGACTAAACTTCGATCATATGGGCGTACATTAAGATCGAAGGGAATTCGTCTCTTCTCCCTAGCTTCCTTAGTGTACTTCCTTTGTCTGGCTAGCTCTGCTCTCCTTTCATCGTGCCTAAATTCTCGTGCTCTTATGTGCTTGGGTGGATCATCTCTCCCTGCGATTTTTGGTCTGGCCATTTCTGTAAAAACTTCGAGGATAGGTTAAATATTAATTCAACTAAGAGAAAAAGGGTGTTTCTGAGTGTATAATTTCGCAGCTAGGCTGTTAGGTTAATCATTGAAATTGATGTACAAATGATATAAGGGCGCAAGTAAAGGGCGAACAAGGGATATTTCGGCGAGTCGTCGAGTGTATTATGCAAATCAAACTGACCGCCGAGAGTTACAGGTCAATCAGTACATGAAATGTGTAGTTAAGAGTGAAATGGGGCTGTTAGGCAAACCACTGAGCAGTTCTGGGGAATTTGTTCACCTCACCTATCAGCTCAACGTGCCCATTATCACCCCAGCCTTTCGAAACTCACCCAGCAACCCCAAATAATGTAGCTTACGCACATATAACTCAATTTCAACGAACACCCATAGAAACTTCTATTCCCACCACGTAACATTTCAACTCAAAGTCTGGCTAATTGGGAACTCCTCAAATGATGGACTAGGTACCAAATCATAATCGAAAATATATGTAATTCCAGTAACTCAGAGACTCAGCAGAGGTTTAAAGTTTTCATCATTATGCAAATGAGTACAATTTTAATATTTTCAAACGCGTGGTTCAGACTACCAACCTTTGATGGTGAATAGATGCTAATGAAGTGCTAGGCAGCAATGCAATCCAAATCCGTGCACAAATCAATGAACCACTATATTCCAAAAGTGCAAGAAATATACAACTAGGGTGCAGGTGTGAGTTTGGTAGGACTAAGAGATGAGAGAAAATGAGTGAAATAGAACTTTTAAACATGTAGCTTGCAAAAACCATCCAGTTCCCTGTCATTCGGTGACATTAGTCTTGTCGTCGATAAAATTGGCGATACATCGAACGCTTACTTACCTCGCGGATAGATTCGGCGACTCGCCCACTAGGTCCTTAGCTCGCCAACTTGTACTTCTCAACACCTTTCTCATTTTACCCTACAGAATCAGTACACCATTATTCGAACAGAATAATTAAAAGTAGTAAAACCTTGGGTATTTTACGTCGTGGCACGACGTAAGTTCGGTCTCACTCTCCGTTATTGGGGTTAGCCCTAGTGTCACTAGGTCACCCCAATATGTCATTTGGGTGGAGATGAGGTACTGCAAAACTCAAGAATGACCTGATCAGCTGGATTGATCTAGAGTGAGATCCAATCATTTGATTCAGCACTTCAACATTCTCATTCATTCCTTCCAACACTCGATCCTGATTGGTGACCTTTTGGAGAATGATTTGAAGTGTGTCCTCGACACGATTTTCTTTCCCATCTTTGGTTTTCCTCCGCTCATGATGGGGTATATACCTTCCCTTGTTGTTGCATTAGACTTCCACCTCTGAGAGTTTGGTGGCAAGTTCATTTAGCTGAGATGCAAGAGCAGTCAGCGTGAGGTCCTTTTGGACTCCATGGCTCAATTCCACCAACTTGCCACTACTCTGCTCAGCCATGTTCATCTAAGTGGACAACTCAACAAAAAACAAAACTGAAAGTAAAGTTAGTAAACTATCACTAAAAAGAACAAAAATTCTACTAATCTAAAAATTCTCAAATAACACCACTCTAAGGGTGGCAACGGAACCGGGAGGTACCGGTACCGGTTTCGGTCCGTTCCGGTCCGTTACCGATTCCGTCTCGGTTTCGGATAGTACCGGTTAGATCCGGAATTGTTCCGGTCCGGGAGGGGTAACGGGACGGAAACCAGGATTTACCAGTCCGTTTCGGTCCGGTTAGTCCCGGTTCCGTCCCGGTCCGGTCTGGTTCCGGTCCGATTCGTTCTTTTTTTTTTTAATCTGAAAAATTGAAATTATAGTCGTTAAGAGCCGTCGGGCAACAGGTTTTGGGCCCCACCAACGGCTCTTTCACCCCATAACCCCCCATTTACACCTCCCTACCCCCCAAACTTTTTTTTAATACCCCAAATTTCTTAAAACTACATTTTCATCCTTTTTTTAACTATAAATACCCCTAATCTTTCATTCTTTTCACTCACAAAAATATCTTCTAATCTCTCTACTCTCTAAATTCTCTTATTCTCGACTTCTCGTTAAAATTACGAATTTGGTCTTTGGAAATTGGAGCTTCAAAATTCAACTTTCAATTTTTGCCTTCCGGTCATACACGTCTACTTTAAGTAGACGTTTGGTACATTCGTTCCAACTCACTTTTTATTTAGTTATTTATTTGTTTACATTTAATTATTTATTTTGTAAGTAATTAATCTCTAGTCTCTACTTATTTAGTTGTTTATTTGTTTAAAACTTTGCTAATCATTTTCATAATATATATAATTTACTCACTTTTTATATTTGAATATGGATTTCGGAAAAAACATTATTGAAAAGGGTAAAACAACCATAGTTAATTCGTTCACTAATTTATCTAGCTCAAAATTCAAGAAAAATAAAAAAAAGGGTAGTACTTCTCAATCTAAAACTAAAAAAACTTCTCAATTAAGAATAAATACGGATGATTATACGCACGTTGATGAAACTGTTTTTAATATTGATAGTAATAGTGGATTAGATCCTTATCATGAACATTTACAAAGAAGATTTGGTAATTTTGATGAGGAATTACCTGAAGATGATGAACATGATGATGTTAATGCTTATGTTGATAGTTTTGATAATAATGTTGATTAATATGATGATGATGAAACTGAGCCACCGTCGGCTACTAGTCCCACTCCCAATCCCTCTTCCCCGGCTCCCGCTCCCTTTCGTTGTCCTGCTCCCATTCCCCCGTGCATCCTAGGACTAAGGTAGAACGCGCTAAAAAATCAGTTGTGTGGCAATTTATGACTCAGAATGAAGATAAAACACAAGCTATTTGTAATAAATGTAAACATAGAATGAATCATAAAACTGTAGGAAAATAGGGTGGGACGGGACATTTGAGTAATCATTTAATGTCATGTTGTAAAAATGAATTTTTGCATGCTAAAGTTGTAGCCGAAGCTAAAAAAAATGGTACCACCCTTCCTGAAAATGTAGGAGTAGATGGCTCTAATATGGTCCAAACACAATTAAATCCTTCTAATGTTTCTGGTTCTAGTATACAACGGTCATATAGTAGAGAAAAAGATCTTGAAGAATTAGCTAAAATGATTGTTGTTATGGGTTTGCCATTTAGTTTTGCTGAAAATCCCGGTTTTATTCATTATATTCAAATTGTGTATAATCCACATTTTAAAGGTTTTACTAGAAATACAATTAAAAAGGCTATCTTTGATTATCAAGCTCAACATTTTCAATATCTTCGTTGTTTATTTTATTATAACAATTGTAAAATAGCTATTACTTCTGATATGGGCCGTAGTGTAAATGGTAATGATTATTTCACAATTACTGCGCATTGGATTGATGAAAATTGGACTTTGCAAAAAAGAATTTTAGGTTATAAATGTTGTGAAATGCATAAAACCGGTAGTTATATAGCTCAAACAATTATAGATGTTTTGCAAAACTATGGAATTTGTGATAAAATAAGTAGTGTCACATTAGATAATGCTTCTAATAATAGTAATGCTGTTGAAATACTAAAACCGTCTCTTTGCCCTATTTATATTGATGGTTTTCATATTAGGTGTGCTGCACACATATATAATTTGATTGTTAGAGATGGTATAGCAATATATGATGATGGTTGCACAAAAGTTGAAACTGCATGTCATTTTATTTTTAAATGTCAAGTTAAGTCTAGACGTAGAGATTTTGAAAATCGTTGTCGTGAATTTAATCTTCCACCTAGAAAAATTCCAAAATCAGTGTGTACAAGATGGAATTCTTTATTTGAAATGCTTGAAGTTGCTTATGAATATAGGAAACCTTTACAAATGGTTTGGAATGCTCATAATTCAAATATGACATATAGACTTGATGATAATGATTGGAATGACATAAAAGAACTTATAGAATTCTTAAAAGTTTTTTATTTAACTACAAAAAAAATATCTGCACTTTATTATCCAACTATTTGCTCTGTTTTACCTAATATTTGTGCTATTTCTACTAAATTTTATAAATTCAAAAATAAACCAAGATTTGAACAATCTGTTAAGAAAATGATTGAAAAATTTAAAAAATATTTTATTCCTATTCCTCAAATTTATTTAACTGCTTGTTTGTTAAACCCACATTACAAAGATGAAGGTGCATCACGAATGGTTGATAAAATATATTTTAATTTGGGTATTGATAGTGAAGATGATGAAACACCTAGTTGTCAAGATGTTAAAGATAGTATAAAAATTGAAGCTAGAAAATTGTACGACTTGTATAATTCTAATATAAGGAATGTAGTACATAACGAAGAGCCTCAAAGTTCTAGGAGTAGATATAATAATGAAGATGATATTGATGATATGATAGATTGTATTATTGAACTTTCTCATAATGATAGAAATGATTTTGATGCATATATTAATCAAAATACAGAACCTACTACTATTGATCTTCTAGAATGGTGGAGCAATCGCGGCAAAGGATTTCCAAAACTACAACCGGTTGCTCGAGATGTGTTAGCTATTCAAGCATCTTCAGTAGCTTCGGAAGGCGCTTTTAGTGCAGCAAGATTTCAAATTGGAGAGCATAGATATTCATTAGCAGCAGATAGCTTGGAGATATCCGTACTATTTAGAGATTGGATTAATGGCGAGAGAAGGAGTTATGGTCGTCCACCTCTACCGACCAAATTTGAAAATGACGTTGATGAAATAATGCTAGATTTTAGTGATGACGGCATTGATGCAATGGAAGAACTAGCTAATCAACCAATTCCAGAGCATGTTACTAGAGAAATGTTAAATGATTTAAAAAAAGATTTCCTTGGTAGCATGAACTATTAAATTTAAATGTCTATTAGTATGAGTATAATAATTCGAGGTCTAATTCAAACAGAACCCTTCCTAGAAGGTGGCTGTGTAGATTAGATTTTTTAATACTCTACTAATATTTTGTAACTCAACTTGTACTATTTAATTAATATTAATAAAAGTATAGGCTATTCGCCTTAATTTTTTTTTATTATTGTCTTCAAAAGTTCAAATTTAACTTTTAAAGTGTGAAATTTAAACTTTTATAGTTTTAAAGTTTGAATTTAAATTTTCAAACTTTTAAAATTTAAAGTGTGAAATTTAAATTTTTATAGTTTTATAGTTTTAAAGTTTATAATTTAAATTTAAATTTTCAAACTTTTAAAGTGTGAAATTTAAACTTTTTATAGTTTTAAAGTTTGAACTTTGAATTTAAATTTTCAAACTTTTAAAGGGTGAAATTTAAACTTTTATAGTTTTAAAGTTTGAATTTAAATTTTCAAAGTTTTAAATTGTGAAATTTAAACTTTTATACTTTTAAAATTTTGAAAGTTTGTATTTAAAACTTTAAAAGTATAAATTTTTAAGTGTAATGTTCATAATTTTTTAATTTTAATAAAAAAATTAAAATTTATAACGGTTGGACCCGATTTCTGGTCCGGTCCGGTCTGGTCCGTTACCGGTCCGGGACGGGTACACGGATTTTTTTCCAAAATTACCGGTTCCGGTCCGTTTCGGTTTCGGCCCGTGGTGCCCGATTCCGTTCCAGTTCCGGAACATCCTGGTCCGGTAGTACCGTTACCGGTTCCGTTGCCACCCTTACACCACTCCTCGGCAGCGACGCCATTTTGATGCTTATCATGACCAACGACACTAACCTATGGTATTAGAATCTACAATCGTCGATAGTATAGTAACCAAACTAAAGGTTGGGGTCGTGTCCCAAGGGAGTGGTTTTGAAAATTGATAGAAAAATAAAAATACGTTCTAACTAGTCGTAGCTAAAGATATTGACGAACAAAAACATAGTAAATCAAAGGGGGTGACACGAAAGAGTCAAATATCAAATGGAGGTTTTGTCACAAGTAGTAGAAACAACAAAAAATTAACAAGAAAATCAAGTATGACGAGAAGTTCTTGGGGTGTGACTGCAATACAAGTTGAGATAAATCGCTGGGTACATGCTTTCGATAGGAAATTTGCAAAAGAATAGTTACTAGGCTAAGCTTTAAATGGAAATAAGTTCCCTCTCGGGCAACTTACCCCGTTTCAAATGGGTTCCTCTCAGACACCCATCTGCTGCATGAAGACCAGCCTACGCCTAACCGCACTCACTCTCTCGAGTTGAGTGTTAGGATATGGGACTAGGGCTCACCCTCTCGGGCAGAACCTCATGTCGGTCGACCCACTCCTTAGGCCATCGGTCTAGTGGTCTTGCTTTCGCGACCTCCCTTTCGGGCAAGCCGAAAACACATGGGTGGTTTTGTATTTGCAACTACAAACCCATTAAATTAAACCACAACCACTAGATGAAATCACCATTAAAATACATCTAACCTATCAGCAAGCAAGACCCAACAACAATATCAACACATATTTGCTAAATCACACCCCAAGAATGGGGGGTTTTAGCCACACATCAAGAAATAGTAAAATACACCTAAAATGATACTAAAATCAAATGGGTATAAGAAATTAAACCTTTATTTAAGCAAAGGAAAAAGAATGGAGAAGACCCACTTCTAACTTGGGGAAGATGAAATCCTTCTCTCTTCAAGTCTCCCACAAAACCCTCTCCAAACTTGAGAGAAAAATGTTTAAAATGTACTATTCTATTGTGAACAATATAAAAATGGTTCAGAACTACTAGAATTAATAACAAGTTTAGTATTTATAGCCATTAGAAATTAGTGTTAGCGGATAGCTCGGCGAAATTAGTCGAGTTCGCCGAATGATTCGGCGACTCGCCCATCTTTTATCTCACCGCCGTTTAGTGCTTGCCTTCAGCGTCTTCACGTTCTGGACTATTGGGTGGTATAGTACTGGTTCGTGGAAATATTCGGCAAAGCGCCGACTGCTCCTCTCATCGCCTTTTTGATCCTCTTCCTTTAGGGGCTTCGCATGTTGGAACAAAGGGCAGAGTCTGTTCTTTCGGGGAATCGCTAAAGATTTTTGGCAATGCTCAGGCTTCAGCTTTTTCATTCTTTCTAGCCTATTTGTTCCTTTTTGCGCCTCAGTGTCCATGCTTCTACTAAAACTTCAAATACCTGAAACTTAAGAGTTTTCATCAGATATTGAGACAAAATAAGCATTCGAGGACACTATATCTATCAAAATAAAGCCCTAAATAAGTCCAAATTGTGGACTCATCAGTTGTGCTCAGTTGTGGACTAGAGTGGTATGGTTGGGGTAAGGTGTCTTTCCTTGCGTTATTTCTTCTCCCTTATTTGATTATGCAGCTCTTCTTGATTTCCTTCTCTTTCAAAGTAGCATGAGCATGTTATGTTTTATTGAACTATTGTTATTAGTGTGTGGTTTAGATTTGTTTATTCTAGTTCCCTTGCCCTTTGGTAGTTGACACATGTATCACAAGTTTACTTGTTTGTAGGTTGTTGGCTTCCATTTCCAGGTACGATCCTTGTGACGTCTCGGAATGTTGAACTTGGAATGAAGAAAAGAGAAAAGGGTAATCCATAAAGCGGTTCACGAGCTGTGAAGAGGTCCATGACCCGTCACCCTATCCGTAGAGTTGCACCACCGACTGTGAAGGATCACAAACACTTAAACGGTCAGTGAAGCTTCACACGAACCATAAAGTCTTCCGTGGAAGGAGTACAAAAACCCCAAAACTCATGTTAAGGACCACATACACTTAGATGGTCCATGAACCTTTACACGGACAGTCAAGTCATCCGTTAAAGGGACTCATAAGGTATTGAGTTTTGATTCAACTTCCAGCGATCATATCTTTAAGCGCAAAATGAATTAGGTGGCCTATGACCGATCAAATCAAAGGTCTTTGAGTCCTCTTTTCAATGCCACCAAGTATGCCTAATTCTTACCCCGGAGTAAAATGTTATGCACGTGTTAGTGAAGACATGTTGATCAGGGCAACACGACGACCCACTAGACGGGCCATGATACCTTAAATGGTTCGTGAAGCCTCCCGTGTGAGGCACCTTGCCAGTTTTAAGTTAGTGTCATTTTGGTCTTTCCCCTATGGATTTGGTACTTTAATTACGTCATTTTACTTTGGCTAAGCCTAGTTAATTAATCAAAAATGATCTAAAATTGTCATTCTCCTAAAATCATCAGACTTAGAAATAAAATAAGAGAAAGAGGCAACAATTTTCTGTCTAGAACAAGCAGAGCTCACCTTCAAGTTTAACCCCGAAATCCAAACGATTTCTCTGTAGTTTTCTTAACCAGGTATGTGGGTATTCAGTAAGGGTTTCGTTTGACCTTATGCCCAAAACATCATACTCCTTTTTCGATTATTATGGTTTTATAAAGCTAGGGTTTTTTCCCAACTATGCAGATTCTTTACAAAATTGATTCTTGTGATTACTACTCGATTCTATACTTATTTAAATGAGGTTGTATGAATTCTTATGCAGATTTGAAAGGAAAAAAACTTAGCCTGTAATTGTAGTATTTTCACATGAATTAACTCTTCTATTGAATTTAGCTTAGGGTGTTAGCATTTAGTTTTAAACAATTTTTTGTCATTTTCTGTCCACAGCTTTTCTCCAAAATTGTTTTTAGACCACATTAGTTCTCTCTCAAAAATTCAGGACTACAATTTTTAAGTAAGCTACAAGTATCGAGTTTGGGAGTAGTGTTTATCACCAAGTTGGACTAGGTTTCAACATACCCTCAAGTCCCATATCTACGTGCTATCATAGGTTCATAGGTCCCTTCTGTTGGGCATCAGTTTTAGTGATCACGCCACAGTCATGCCTTTATACCCTGGAAAGATATATTGGGTCCTCTCGATGGGGCCTTACATCAGACTACACGTTTAGCTCATGTGGTTTACTTCAACTAATATACTATCCCATGGTACTAGCTTCAGTAAGGTACTTCAGGCATGTAGTTGTATTTATTCTCAGTTATTCAGCATGCTTCCAGTTTACTCTTGCATCCTAGTTTTTATGCATTATTGTATCTTAGACCTATGTAGTTTAGTTCAGTTCAGTTTACATACTTAACCAGTATTTTTAGCATGTGTATATATTCAGTCAGCTTTGAATATCCATCATGCTCAATACATCTGAAGTACTGACGCATACTCTATGTTGTATCCTATTATGATGCAGGCTCAGGTTCTCACCTTCTGCCATGTGATTAGCTCATATCAACGCCACATCAATGATAATTAGGGGTGAGTCCTCATCATCCGAGGACGTTTCTTTATGCTTTTTAATTCGTTGTTACTTTCAACATTTTAGAGTTTGGTGGATACTTGTCCCAACAACTCATCAGTATTAGAGTCAGACATAGAGTCAAACTCACTTGATTTGGGTTATTCTACTTTGAACTAAGTTATTTCATTCAGATATTCGCAGTTGAATTCCTTTAGATTATATTCATTATTTTGTTGTGCTTCCACTTGGTTAGAGTTATTTCAGTATGCTTGTGATATGCCAGATTCAGGGTTAGCTTGGGTTACTTGTGACCCTCTGTCCCGTGTTATGTCTAGGGGTTATCTCGAGGGCGTGACAGTCCTTGACTCAGTTCCTTTACCCTCTATATCCTACTTCTTCAATCCTATTGATTGTCATAGCATGCCATATCTCGTGTTTTGTTACATGTGTTATAATCTCTTTATTACTTGTTGTTTATACTTGTTTTGTCTTGAAGCTTAGTCGGTCGATTTTTTAATCTCTTTTTTTAATTAATACTTTGCTATTACTTTTTAGCTTTTTATCCGCTAAAATAACTTTTCATATCCTTCTATCCTCTATAAAATCAATAGGTTTAGACGTGGATTCCTTGCAAAATTATTATATGCTTTATTTTTTAAAATACTCAATATTTGGTGTATTCTCAATACTTTGTGCGACAAAGGTATAATTTTTTTATATTAGTTTCTTCAATATACGTTTCTTTAAATTGAGTATATATATAACTAGTTTTGTTTAAGCTATGTAGACATTTGTTTTGCTCACTTTTGCTTATTCTTGTTCATTGCTTGAGCTTACAATCTGGATATTTTGTTTCATATTACATTTATTTTCCTTGGTCATCATTTGAAATGCGCACATCTTCTCAATTGTATCATTTCATTATATATATATATATATATATATATATATATATATATATATATTAAATTATACTAATTAGCATAGAATACTTGTGCAACGCACATGTTCGAGAACAATTTTTATAAATTCATATCAAGAATTAGATGGAAAAATTGTAATAAAGGGTCCATGGGCTCATCTTTTATTTATTTATTTTTTAAAAAAGAGGAAGAATTGTAAGTACAAACTAAAAAAGGTTACGTATAACGTTATTAATCAACAAAAAAGTTGTACATTGTTGCAGAAGAATAATAATCAGATAAAGGTGGGTGAAAATGTAATTTTGGCATTAGTACAACTAAAGTTGCAAACACGATGTTCAGCCTCTATAAAACGGAATGAAATAGGAGAAGATTTACATTCACAAGTAACAAACTGACTCGAGTTCTTGATAGTAGACCTGTGAAAACTGTACATCTAAATTCATCTATGTTTACTAACATACATGCAATCATTTGTCATATCTGGTTGGACTGAAATTTCAGGTCAAGAAAGAGTAACATTATGATGTTCTGTACAACATTAAACACAAGGGAAAAGTAAGATAACTAGTTTGCTAAATGAGCATAACAATTGGAGACAATAAATTTTTATACCAGCCCTTTCTTTTTCTACCATCAATCTACTATTTATTCTAAATGTATGACATGTGTTTTTCTCCAACACAATATTTTATTGGGTATGACTATTTGGTATGATGTATTATTTGCTAGAAATTCAATTAGCAAAAGTTAACAATCAAAAGATATGCATATTGATGTCGCTATAGATCAATTAAGAGGTTTTGTTTCTTTTTCTAAAACATATAGAGAAGAAGGTTTTGCAAGTGCTATGATTTCGGCTAAGGAAATTGAATTAGAGATGAATATAGAACCTGAATTTCGTAAGAAACATGTAATTTGTAGAAAAAAATAATTTGATGAAAATGTTGATACTGAAATCACAAGATCTCTTGAAGAATCATTTAGAGCTAATTACTTCTTATACATAGTAGACCAAACCATCTTTTCACTTCAAAATAGATTTGAACAATTTGAAGTATATGAAAATATTTTTGGTTTTCTATTTAGTACGAAAATATTGAGATCATTAGATGATGAGAATTTAAAAAAATATTGTCTTAATCTTGAATGTTCCTTAAAACATAATACTCACTCCAATATTGATGGTTTAGACTTATTTTCTGAATTAAAAGTGTTAAGGGAAATCATAAAAGTAGAAGACAATACTCTAATTGAGATACTCAATCAAATAAAAAGACTTGATTCTTTTCCAAATGCTTACATTGCTAATAGAATAATGTTAACAATTTCTGTAACAGTCGCCTCAACATAAAGAAGTTTTTCAAAATTAAAAATAATAAAATCTTATTTAAGACCAACAATGTCTCAAGAAAGATTGTGTGGTTTGGCTATATTATCTATTGAAAAAGAATTATTATAAGAGATTGACTACACAAAAATTATTAACAACTTTGCATCTCAAAAAGCTAGAAAAATAGATTTAAAACAAAAACATATATAATTTTTTAATTTTTTTTAAGGCCTCTAGTTTGATTTTGGCTTTAGGTCACCAACGGGTTTGAGCCGCCCCTGCTGACAACCATAGTTCTCAGCATTTAGCAGGAAATATATTCCCATAATGTTGATCTAACTAATAACCATACAATAAGAATTAAGAATATCAAAAGCAAAAACCATAAGCATAATGTACTTGCTAAATCTTAACTCAACGAATGAAGAGTAAGAGCCGAAATTATAAAACAAATTCATGATGATGCATGGATCTTTCATCATTATAAAAGTGTTCAAGCATTTTATGGGAATAATAAAATTGAATAAATACCACATGAGTAACGATAGATAAAACATAGATATAAATCACGTGTTTGAGGCCATGTCACCATGCTGAAGATTTTCTTTCTGCTTTCTTTTCTTAATCATTAGTGGCATGACTAATCAATTATGTAAAATTTTATAGATCGATTAAATGTTCATTCATTACCGATGAAGAAAGAAGCAGGAGGAAAGATAATATTCTGAAGTAGTACCAAGTACCGATTTTTCATGTTCTTAACAACATTGGAGCTCTACTTTCATATACATCATAGTCCATTAAGATTTGATTTCACCCATTAGCAAAGAAAAAGAAATTAGAATTTTTAGACAGTACAATAAAATAACATGAGAATAGGCTAAGAAAGAAAGGAAAAAGGAGGATAAGAGATACAAAATTACATCAATTTATTTGTATAAACTAGTGCAATATCATATGATGTAACTGTAAACTAGAAGTACCAAGGTAGATAAGCCCCAATCTTAATTGTTAGAATTTGCATCCAAATTCCAATGAGTATAGAATGACCCATAAATGCGAAAAAGAATATTTACAAGTTCATGGAAAAAGATCTTTGCAAAACAATAATTTTGAGTCTGAAAGAATGTGGCCTTTCACACTCTTTGGAAGGGAAAAGGAAGTGTGTTTGTCTATTAATTTCCCAGATGGTACTATTTTTCTTTTGCTAGAATTGAAAATGGCAAACTTATAACAAAATAATTGGTAATAAATGATGACCTTAGAGAGTGCCACATAGGAGGACTTAGGATCCTCTTGTAAGATAAGATAAGATTGGTTAGTCATTATGTTGTATTCAGAGATAATTAGTACTTATATTGTATTTGTAAAAGTCTTGTACTCTTATTTTGATTAGATTCTAAATTACTGACTGATATCGGGTCTTGAAGATGCTATCTTGTAATATTTAAGTTGATCTCTCTCTTTCTTCTCATTGTGATTAGCTTATTGCTTCTTATTTATTATCTCTGTGTGATAGAATGTTGCTTATGGTTCTGCACTAAGAGTTAGGCTTACCTATTTTTGAGATATAGTAGGTAATCATGACCTGAGAAATTTGCTCGTGACATTGTTACACCATATATCAAAAGATGAAACATAAAAAAGTTGTTGTTCTTCATATTGAAGAGTAAGATGCCATTAAAAATCATAGATTATGTTATGTTAAATATTTATTATGTTTATGAAGTACAAAGAACACCTCTAGTATTTATCATCCCACTACAAGAATAGTAAAATATCACCCTTCCCTAAATTTCATTAATGATGAATTTATCCCGTATTACTATATATTTTACTTTGAACCGGATGAAAATAAATATAAAAATTTGATGGGTGGTATTCCGCTAAAGATAAACTCACTCACAAGACGTTAATTTTTATCTCTTGGCCATCATATCATGAACGATCATTGACTACTAATTTTCTTTCACTTCAATAAAGTTTTTAAAGTTTCTTAATAGAACATATTTTACATCATTCCACAGTGAAATAATTCTAAAATTCACCATCATAATATTGTATGTCATTATGAATCTTCTATCGTGAGTACATATAAAATATGTTTCCCCTTCGATGCAATCTACTACAGCCTGTATCATAAATAAGTATCAAACTGCACTTTTAATCTCTCCATGATTCCCTTGAGCCAAGTGTTAAAATTCACTATCTTGTTGGTAAATATGTATCTAGCAGAACACTATTAATAACTGTTAACTTCTTTTCATTCGGTACAAAACAAAATTTATATTAATAACAATTACATTAATCATCAATCGAATTTAGGGAAGAATCATATTTTACCATTCATGAACTACGATTATAAATAACATGGGGTTCTACTTTGTACATCATAAGAAAAACAAACCATTAGCATAACAAAATTTGGATATTTAATGTCATCTTATTGCTAAATACAAAGAACAACATTTTTTATATTCCACCTTCTGCTCTATGATGTAAGAAAACTTTCATCTCCTGAACATGTGAGGAATTTGTCCTTTCGAGATGTATCATAGAGAGGCTATGATGAAGAAGTTTCTAACTCCATAGATCACAATGTGGAATATAAAATGTTATTGTTCTTTTTTTGGAGTAAATTGCATTAAATATCCTAGATTTCATTATGTTAAAGGTTTGTTTTTCTTATGGAGTACAAACAAACACCCCCTAATATTTATTATCCCACTACAAGAATAGTAAGATATCATCCTTCCCTAAATTACATTGATGATGAATATACCCATTATTACTATTAATTTGACTTTTAACCGTATGAAAATAAGTATAAAAGATTGATTAGTAGTATTCTGCTAAAGATGAATTCACCAAGGAGGCATTAGTTTTCAGCTCTTGGCTCAAGTTAATCATCCAAAGAGATTAAAAGAGCACCCGGTTCATTATATCTACTACTAGATGAAGGACTTTTCATCGAAAGAGCTATCCATTTTGGTAGATACTCATGATGAAGATTCATAGTGCATTTGTTGTAAGGATGACGATATTTTAAATTATTTATCTCATTGTGGAACAACTTAATAGGTGTTTCCGAAAAAAAATTTATAACAAGATAGAAGTGAAAGGAAAATTCATAGTCATTGATCATTCAAGATGGTATGTGGAAGCGATGAATTTGAGTATTTTTTAGAGGTTTGAACCCAAAGAATGGGTGAAGCAAAAGGTCATATTTTTTGAGGAATTTTGTTCTAATTTGTCGATGTATTTACTGGGTTACTTTTGTTGTAGTTTACCTGATGGTGAAACAATTTTCATACCTCACAAATAAAATTTGATTATCTTTTAGGATATGAAGAAGAAGAGTAAATGACATATTAAAATCACGTATCTCAAAAGTTGGAGATCAGTGGCATCTATAGTTGGTGAAAAATTAAAATAGTGTATCTTAGAAGGTGGAGATCATAGGTATCTACATTTTGAAATTTATTCAAGTATAGTTATTCTTCTTTTTCGTATAAATTCTTATTGTAAATATTATTGTTTCTTGTTCTCTCTCCTTCTCTCTCTCTTACTCTCAATATATATATATATATATATAAACTTAACTTTTACTTTTTATTGTCGAGAAAAATAGAAAGATTTAATTGGATTTTCAATTCTTGATTATCAAGTTTTTCTCATTCATATATTTATTTTGATTCACTGAGTCTGTCAGAGATTAATTTAAATTGTGCTTAACTCTTATATTTTACTATATATGTTCATATCAAGTTATTTAACTAGGAGGAAAATGATAAAACATATGTCATTGATATTCAAAAGGATTACATGATATATCAATAGCCCACATCAACAATTATCAAATTTTAGCTATGATGACTAAAGAGATAATTCGAGATGATTTCTGGGTGACCAATAATAAATAGATGCGTATGATGGATAATTACTACAAATCAGCTTTCATTTAGGAAAACAACTCCACAATTAAGGGGAAGAACATTATTAGAGATATATGAGAGTACAATTCAACTTTTGTAACAAGCTAATTCCTTTAGTTAAAAAGAATTCAAAACAAAATTCCTATAAAGGATCATACCATAAACGATCATCCTATAATCTATTATTTCATAGATTATAAACACATGAGTTGTCACGCCCCGAGCCTACACCCTGGGCGGGACTGGCACTCGAAGACCATTGCTGGCCCCCAAGCGAACCCTTGGCCTAGCTTTCTTAACTCAGCAGAAACCTAACTCAATAGAATAACTTCATGCAATGAAAGGTCATAACACAACTTAACTGATAAAATCTGGCCAAAAAGGCAACTCGAGTCTCAAAATAGAATATTTACATATATACAGAGATGAGAGACTCAAACTTAACTGACTGACTGTCTATGAAGCCTCTATAATATTGAGATGGATGTTGGGACAGACCTCGCAATATCCTAATAAAACAAAACTAGGAAAAACGAAATAACAGAGTCCTCCGGAATGAAAGGAGGCTCACCACTGACTCTGGAGTACTCAACTGGATCAACGGCGTGCTGGATGATGATCCTGGGTACATATGTCTACATCATAATAAGATGCAGGCCAACTGACATCAGTACATGGAATGTACGAGTATGCGAGCTGGACAGCTAAACAACAACTTAAGCTTGAAAGGGATACAAAAGAGAACTTACCTTGGCTCTGTTCAACTTATGAATAATTGAACTCAAATATAATGCAATAAGACATATGCAATATATGAAGCTTGTAAAACTATTTAAAACATGACGTCAAAAATCATATTTATAATATCATGAAAATACCATGCTTCGTCTCAAAGTCTACTTGTGCAATGCATGAATGAAGTCTCATACCCCCATCCATACTAAGCAGAACCCCTCGAGGAACCATGCAATTTCTACTGTGGGAGTTTCTCTAACCAACAGCCACCACTACATGCCTAAGTGGTGATACAGCGTCTTGCCCACACTGCCAGAACTGTCTTATACTTTGCCGTCATATAGAACGCTTTAACTTAGCGGATCCACTAGCTTAACTTTACGTGATCATCTAAAAAGTATGATTTATCGAATCCCATGTTTGGCTACATGGTTCTTATGGAGAGTTGAGTTAATATGAACTCGTGTCCCCAATTCAGTGCTCAAGACTACTCCCAAAAATACTTTAGCTCAGAAGTGTTTTAAACACACCTTTCTTTAGTTGAGATAATTACTCAAACTACCCTCGTAAAAGAGGTAATTGCTCTTGAAAACTCTTTCTAAAAAGAGCATATCACAACCATATTTTAATATGATCATTGATGACTCGGGAAAGTCATACTGCATAAACATTGATGGTATATCTAGAGACCATACTGTTTAAACATTGATGACATACTCGATTTGTCATACTAATCATGTTTTAGAAACTCTTTCGCAAAACTCATATTTTCTTAAAAGAGATAGTACTCAAACTACTCAAAACTCTTTTGAAAATCTCAGTTTCCTCTCATCCTAAATGTGAAAACATTTATAAACTTCTTTGGGAATACTTAGTTCCCTAATAACTTTTGAGAAATGAACTTGACTCTTTACTCTTGGCTTAACTTGAAACTCTATGCTTTTTACTTAACTTGAAACTCTATACTCTTTACTTAACTTGAAACTCTATACTCTTTACTTAACTTGAAACTTGAGCCTTAAAACGAAGTTAAAACGTTCAATAAAGACTCTTGAAAACTTTAAAGACTTGCTTTGACTTACTTCTTAACTTCTAAGCTTGACTCTAACTTCACTTGACTTCTAACTTCACTTGACTTGGATCCTATCTTCCCTCGAATTGGATTATGGATTCAAGGGTAATGATCTCATGTTTATGGATGAGTTCGGGATGTCTATATGTACCTTAGAGTGTTGAAAACAACTATATAAAAAGGTACATTACCAAGGAACATGTATGAAAAAGTAGGGAATGAATGGTAAGACTTGGCGTCCTTGGCACTCTAAGAGGCGCGGGGCGCCAGCCTTCAGACTTCAGAAAGCCTGGTGAGGGCTCTGCATGGCGCACCGCCCCAAGGGTGGTAGCTCAGAACCCCTGTTGGGGCGCGCTCGCTGGCGCGATGCCCCAACCTTTTCCCCCGAAAATCCGACTTTTCTCCTTCCTTTTTCCAACTCTAAACCACCTTATTAACTTCAAAGGTTTCGGCCCCAAACACTTAGAATCATAAAACCCCTCAACATACACTAGATTCAACTTGAAATCACAACCGGAAACATGTCCCAAATCAACAAGAACTTCAACACAATCACAAGACTTCAACAACCACAACAACAAGGCTTCAACAAACACAACCAAAACTTTTCTCAGGGATTAAAACGAGTTTGGCGTGTGGGGGAATGAACAACCCAACACTATGATCTCACATACCTTAATAGGGATCACCCCCGACGAAATCCACGACGATCTTGACGAATCCTTGCTTCTTCTTCTCTTTTCCTCTTCTTCTCCTCTTCACTCAAGAACCCTAACTCTCACTTTTTAAAAGGTAAAACTGATTAAAAATCAGTCTAGACCCTTAATATAACCAAAAGAAATGGTTAGGGAAAAGACCAAAATACTCTTACAAATTCGGACTAAACTGCCCTGTCAACAGCCCAACTTCCAAAGGGCATAACTCACTCATATGAACTCGGAATCGCGCAAACTCGGCGGAATTGGAAAGATCATACCACAAGCTTTGCAAAAATAATTTTAAATACACCTAAATCATCTTGAGATAAGAGTTATGACCGTCTGAAGTTGACCAAAAACTCATTTTTTTCCATATTTTTACTAAATTTCTAGATTTTTAAATTCTTTCCAAAAATGACTATTTCCAATTCTAAGCTTCTTCATATATATTTCAAATTGCCGGATGTTACATGAGCATTATTATAACAGGGATGAAAATTACCTTTTGTTCAGTACTGACGGAGTTGAGATGAGTTGAGGAATGACTTAGTGAGCTTTAGCCTATTGAATTTATGCAAGAAACCAAGAGAAAAGAAAGTTAATTTTGTAATGAGTTAAAAAAAATCAAAGTTAGGTATTTGATTTTCCACCTTTCTTCTGGTAATAAAAGTAATCCTAATTTTTGGATCCAAAATCCGTCAATTTGAGATTAATCAGTGGTTAAAAATGTGAGAATTTTTCAATTATTCATGCGGTAGATTCCCACTTCGAATGCCTCCAAGAAATATTCCATAAAATTCCATATAATTGTAATTGAAAATAATGGGGTGAATCTGAAATATCCATTTGAAAGGGGAATGAGAGATTAATGGGGTTGATTGGGGAGGTGGCTAGGTTCTTCTAGGGTTAGGGCTAAGGAGTTGAGTGACAGGTATAAAAGAAGGGAAGAAGGTTGTTGTTTTTCTTAATAAGAATTGGGTTGGATCTACATTTTTTTGGGCTGAGATTTAGGACAAAAATAAAAGGCTTTTGCAAGGTTTAATTTAAGGGAAAAATGTGTCAAGTTTTAGGTTTAAAGAATAATTTGTTTCATTTTGATTGAAGTTAAAATGAATCAGTTTTGATACATATTAAGACGAATCAATTATCTTATTAATCAATTAGGTTTGATAACTTAAACACAATCGAATAAATTATTTGCAAAAATAGATTAATTATGATAATATAAGTTGTAAATGACCTTGAATTAAAAATTAAGGATATGTACCTATTTAATTTATTTTTCTTAGATAACATGATTTTTAAGTTGACCGAACACATTTTCTAATGAATGAAAAGAGTACGTATATATAAATATTATATTTATTTTGATATTTTGCAAAATGATAATTGAAAAATTCATCAGAATTAGTTAAAAACATTGTCTTTCCAAAAGGTTATTTCACTCTTTGTTAATAATTTCAAAAGCTTGACCAATAAATTAGACATATGAAGGGCGAAAATTGGGTTTGTCAACAAATGTCCCTTTCTTTAGCTAGGGTTGATGTACGGGAGCATGGGCAAAGAAAAAATTGACAAGTCCAATTTTAATAGATGACTTAATTCATCTCTAGAAATCGTAGGTTGCGTGAATTCAAGGAATTATGGATGAACTCCAGTATTGGATACCATACATAAATTAGATTACATGATATTCAAGCCACATGTAGTTCAAAATGCTTGATTGACACAAGATTTGAAAATTTTCATAAGTTATTCCATTGTCGAATTATAAAGAAACTAAGAGCTTGGAAATGCCATAAGTTCTAGGAATACAACTATGTTTTTAATATAAAACTGTGGGTCACGAATCTACTCCAATAGAGTGGAGCGAGCCTCAATGCAAGTTAGAACCGTCTTGGGATCGGAGACATGAGGAAGAACAAACCTATTTGCTAAGGACTGCATGTCCAATTCCAAAGGTCACTCCAAAATTAAAAGGAAAGCTAGACTACCAATTTGGGTACCATCTAGCTCAATGCATCTACTACCAAAAGTGTACAGAAAAACCAGATGATTTGTGAAGATCTTACCTTAAAGCTTGAGTCATGATATCACCCACTATAATCTACCAATAGGTAAGTCAACCCACAGCTCAGACATTTAGTAACATGCATATAAGGTAGATGTAATCAAATCACATAAATTAAATAAAACACATCATAGATTTAAAGGAAACAAAGGAAGATAAGAATAGAAACCAACATATATATAAAAACAAAAGATCAAACCATTAATCTAGTAGTTACATGTTGAGAGCTACTATAAATGAGTACAAGTCCCCAAAGTGGACCGATGTAATAACCTCTAGGTTAGTTCTCTATTTATGCTTGTTCTTCGTTATTTATATACCCCCCAAGTCATTTATGAATTGCTGGAATTGATAGTTCGATCCCAGGTGGCGAAGAGCCGACATCGAGGTGCCAAACCTTCCTATCGATGTGAGCTCCTGTCATTTGTTTGGTTTTGTTCAAGTATTAGTATTTTGGAGCTTTAGAACCTTGAATGGTCAATTTTAATCAAAATTTCAAGAACATGACCTTATAATCAAATTCTCATGATTGTATTTGCTCTACAAGTGTTATTTTAGGCTATTATAATGTTTGGAATGACTCTCAAGGCTGTCAGTGTGATTCTATGCAATTACGCATTTTAACTTTCAAGTTAAGGCCTATGTTTGACATTAATCAACATTCTAAGTAAACGAGATCAGATGAGAATTCTGTTAGTGCGGTTAGCTTTGAAATGTTGACTTTGGTCTAGATTAACCCTTCACTTGGATCTCGAGATTTTTGGGCTGATTCTGATCGCCCTCGTGGATCTTTTCTTAAAATGGGGTTGGGTGTGGGACCCATATTATTTCAAGATGACCTTGTATGAAAGTTTTGACTGCTCCATTGAGTTTGCAATGTCGAACTTGAGTGGTTGATATATCTTGTTTGCGTGTCTGGGTTTCCAAACTAATCTTGAGCCCCCAAGCAAAGTTGGGGGGACTTTGCTAAAAATTTTGGTGCCTGAGTTCTTGTGCGATTGTTTTTTTCTCCCCAGGGTTCACTTAACAGAATGTCGCTTATACGACCAAGGCTTCGTGTAAGTGATTCCAGCCAGGCAGTTATCACTAAAGCGACCATGGGTTCACTTTTGTGGACTAAGTTCGCTTAAGCGAGTCTCGCTTTTGCAGCCACGAGCATGCAAAAGCGAGGCCTGCCTTTTTGAGGCATGTCACTTAAGGGACATTATGGGCTACTTACACGAAGGTCGCTTGTGTTTTTTGTCTAGTTTTGGTCGCAAATTCATCATTTATTGAATATTGTTTTTGCGATTACTCCTCCATCCGATATCCTATTTCAGATTTTCGAAGTCCTGGATGATAATTGGGAGCATGAATATTTGGGTTTGTGATCTACAACTTTTGGAGAACCTCCAATTGAGGTGAATTTGTTTTTTAGGCTACCTTGGCCTATTTATTGTGGTTATTTCATGGTTGTTTCATTTGGCTATTTCGGGCCCTGGATTGTGTTCAATTTTGGAACACAAGTTCATGGCATAATTTAGGACCTCTTGTTAAGTCAATTTCGGAAATTTTTGTGCGGTCTCACAATTCTCGGTGTTTCAGGCTTGGAGATGTTTTTGATGCTTTTGAGTAGGCGTCGATCCACGATGGCTTGGAGCCTACTTGAGATCCTCTTCAGAGTCGACATACCCTAGGGTCACTCTTGATAGCAAGGTTAGGTGTTGATTGATTTGATGGTTACTTAGGCTGGGAGTCCAATTTTTGGTTCGTGGTACTCTTTTCTAATTAGACTTGGCTATTCTATGTACTTGTCAGTCTTATAGGGTTCCATTCGGGTTTTATTTAATCTTGCACACAAGGGTACTTTTGGGCTTGCGAGGTCTAGTTAGGTTTAGTTTAGCTTTACTATGATTTACTTTCGGTATGCTTGTGTGATTTCTTTCATATCCGCTTTGACCTCTACATATGTCTAGATTCTATCTTTTTAGATTGTTTTTACCTTTCTTGCTTAGTCGACAAGTGAGGCCTACTGGGTACCTTTGTTTTGGTACTAGTGCTACACTCTGCATCTTCTCGTGATGCCGGTTCAAGTACTAGCTACCAATAGTGATCATTGTTCCATCTTTTGCAGCATTAGGATATCGAAGACGAGGGTGAGCACTTGGCATCCTGGATCATCTTACCTCCTTCAATATATGTTAGCTAACCTTTTGCCTCCTCGACGGCTTGTTGTGGTCCACTTTTAGAACTTGTATTTGCTCATATTAGACAGCTCTATACTCGTGACTTCAAGGTTTTTGGAGGGTTTCAATGATATATAGTTTTTATTTGCTTCTGTTTCTATCATATTTTTACTACTGTTGTAATTTATGTTTGGTACTGCCCTTATACCCATTACTTGTCATTCTGGGTTACAGTTGGCTTACCTACTGGTGGGTTATTGTAATTGACATCATGACTCAAGGAATCGGGTCGTGACAACTGAAATTAACACATGTGTCTCAAAATACAAAAGACATTTCAAACTATACAAAAGGAAACAATTATGATCAACAACGCCATAACTTCACCCTCAAATGCAGCCTTCCTACAATTGGCAGGATACCGACACGGGTAACTGGTACTCAGATCTGCATCACAAAAGCAAATGTAAAGTGTAGTATAAGTACCAAAACAACATGTACTCAAAAGGCATCATAGGGCGATTGAGCTTGAAAAGTAAAGACAATATGAATAGCGGAATTAACACTACAGAGGCCAAATTAAGGAAATCTAACAAGAATGCACACGATTCTAGGAAAGAACGGAAATAAAACCTAGTAATTAACTATAACCTAACTATACCCCCATTGTCCAAAAGGTACACTCATATGAAAGTTTACATAAATAACTCATATGGACCCCATAAGCCCGACAGGTACATAGAATATATTTAACCAATAAAAACAAAACCCGAAGAGTCTAATACAGGAGAGTGCATACCTAGGACCTCGAATATCGGATAGGATACCAAAAGAAACCAATAAAACTATTACGCTAGGTATCAACTCAATAGAGGATAATATGCCCGAAACTCGAACTGCGGCTGAATATCAAGTGTCTAGACCTTAGATCTGTGATGATAAGAGTTGTGTGCCAAGACCTTAAATTTTCGCCTATACGAGAAATATGCCTAAACCTTAATTTATGGTTATGCAATCTTTCGAAGAAGGGTCCCAAATAAAAGTCATTATGATAAGGCCATTGTAGTTCGACATCAACTCGAAAGTCACCAATGAATCACTTTGAACCTAAACAACTCTCAATCACGATTGATTAAGTGAAGCAAATATTGCCACCGAGAATCACAAGAATGGAGGTCTAAGGGGAATTATGGATGCAAGGTCATTGAAGCTCAGTAACCACCTAGCTAAGGCTTATTCTGTCAAACCTAAGTCCACTACATTTGTCTACACGAAGCTAAGTCATCTGAAGTGACTTCTTAGCAAATTCTAAAGACTCTTGACACCAGTAGCCTACACCTATGTTGCGACAAATAACAAACTTCCAATTAAATACAGAAATTATACATGAAAGCCACAAGGTAAGTATGATCACAAAAAGGGAACTAAACATGCTAAAACCTCAAAAAACATATGACCTAAAACATGATTTCTAAATAGCTAACATTAATCTACTACTAACCCAACTTAAATTCCAACTAATCAATATCAATTCACATTCCTGAACTCAATCTAAAAACTAGGAAACCATTCCCTACCTAAATTCAAACAATGCGTGTTTCGAATTCAGAATTCTAGAGCTTTACCCTTCCGAACGGTCTCCAAAAGTTGCCTTGCTATTAAAACATAACTACAACATCATTATGAACATTTTGACACCAAAAAAAATACAAAAGTCATAGATAGAACCAAAATTGAGTAAAAAACATAATTGTGCAACCGTACGAGAAATAACAAAATTTAGTGTGTCAAAACTTCCTAATTAGCATACTGGACTTTCTTTCCTGCAGAAGTAGAAAACATTAGGAATTCCTTGTTACATTTTCTTGAGTCTTTTTGGACACGGACCCTATACTGCCCTAATCTAGCCAAGACTAGAAGTCAATAAAACATAAAAATCCATACAAAATCTGCCAAGATATAAAAATCAGTAAAAAATCTTTTAAATTGGCTAGATTTACATCTTGGATTGCCTCCCAAGTAGCGCTTGATTTAATGTCATGGCACGACACAGACCCTTTGATTACTCAAACTTCATCAAGATCCCATTCTTCATTCACTTCTTTGATTTCTTCAGATTGACCCAATTAGACTTTGATCCTTTGACCGTTCACCTTGAATCTTGTTCCTTCCTTATTCTCAAGTTCAACCGCTCCATGTGAAAACACTAGTACCACTCTAAAAGGCCCCATCCACTTAGACTGAGTTTGCGAGCAAACAAATGCAACATTGAATTGAATAGAAGTATCAAATCACCTGGAGTAAATTCACATTTTTCGATCTTTTTATCATTCTACCTCTGCATCTTTTCCTTATACAAGGTTGAACTTTTATATGTTTTGGGTGAAACTAATCTACTCATTCAACTCATTCAACCTTTGACTTATTGCGGCATCCCAATCTTGATTCCGCTTCGTCAGTGCCCACATAACTTTAGACTCTAACTCTAGAGGCAAGTGATAAGACTTCCCAAACACAAGTTGGTAGGGAGATTTACCTATTGGAGTCCTACATGTAGTGCGATAGGCCCATAGAGCATCATCAAGATTTCTCTACCAATTTGTTATGTTCGCATTCATAGTCTTCGTAAGGATTTGCTTAATTTCTCTATTTGACACTTCAACTTTCCCACTAGACTGTGGATGATAAAGAGTTGCTCCGCTGTGAAAAACACCATACTTCTCAAGCAACGCCTTGAACAACTTATTACAAAAGTGGGAACCTCCATCGCTAATAATCTCCCATGGTGTACCAAATGGGGAAAAGATATCTTTTTTTTAGAAATGCGGTGAAACTCTTCGATTCATTGTTTGAAAGCGCAACAACTTCCACCCTTTTAGACACATAGTCAACTGCTACTAGTATGTATTTCATCCCATTCGAACTCACAAATGGACCTATAAAGTCAAGGCCCCAAACATCAAACAAAATAATCACCAAAATAGGAGTCATTAGGGGTTCTTGTTTCCTTGAAATACCTACTTCTCGTTGGCAACGATCACAAGACTTGGTGAAATCATGAGCATCTTGGTTGATAGTCGACCAATACTACCCACACTGCATGATTTTATGAGCAGTCCAGATACCATTATGATTGCCACCAATAGGAGACGAATGGAAAGCTTCCAAAATACTCATTCTCTCAACCTCAGGCACACATCGACGAATAATCCCATCAATACAGACACGAAACAAATAAGGCTCTTGTATGAATTCTTATGTAGATTTGAAAGGAAAAGAACTTAGCATGTGATTGTAGTATTTGCACATGAATTAACTCTTCGAGTGAATTTAGCTCAGGGTCTTAACATTTAGTGTTATATAAAATTTTGTCAATTTCTGTCCACAGCTTTTCTCGGAAATTGTTTTTGGACCATCTTAGTTCTCTCTCAAAAATTCAGGACCACAGTTTTAAGTGAACTACAAGTATCGATTTTGGGGGTAGTTTTTATCAACGAGTTGGACTAGGGTTCAACATACCCTCAATTCCTAGATCTACGTGTCATCATAGGTTTATAGGTCCCTTCTATTGGGCATCAATTTTAGTGATCACGCCACATTCATGCCTTTTTACCCTCGCAAGGTATATTGGGTCCTCTTGATGGGGCCTTACATCGGACTACACATTTAGCTCACATGGTTTACTTCAGTTAATATACTCTCCCATGGTACTAGCTTCAGTAAGGTACTTCAGGACTGTAGTTGTATTTCTTCTCAATTTTTCAACATGCTTCCAGTTTGCTCTTGCATTCTAGTTTTTATGCATTATTGTACCTTGGGCCTATGTACTTTAGTTTAGTTCAGTTTACATACTTAACAAGTATTTTTAGGATATGTATATATTCAGTCGGCTTTAAATATCCCTCATGCTCAATATATCAGAAGTATTGACGCATACTCTATGTTGCATCCTATTATGATGATGGCTCAGGTTCTCACCTTCGGCCATGTGATAAGCTCATACTGGCACCACATCAGCGATAGTCAGGGGGTGAGTCCTCATCATCCGAGGATGTTTCTTTATGCTTTTTAATTCGTTGTTAGTTTCAGCATTTTAGAGTTAGTTGGATACTTGTCTCAGCAGCTCATTAGTATTAGAGGTTTTTAGACATAGAGTTAAACTCAGTTGATTTGGGTTATTGTACTTTGAACTCAGTTATTTTTATTCAGATATTCTCAGTTGAATTCCTTTAGATTATATTAATTATTCAGTTGTGCTTCCGCTTGGTTAGAGTTATTTTAGTATGCTTATCATTTGTCAAATTCAGTGTTTACTTGGGTTACTTATGACCCTAGGTCCCGTGTTACGTCTAGGGGCTATCCTCCGGGTGTGACAGTCCTTGACTTAGTTCCTTTACCCTTTATATCCTACTTCTTCACTCTTATTGACTGTCGTAGCCTGCTATATCTCATGTTTAGTTACATGTGTTGTAATCTCTTTATTACTTGTTTATACTTGTTTTGTCTTGAAGTAGTCGGTCGATTTTGTAATCCTTTTTTTTAATTAATACTATTTGGTATTACTTTTTAGCTTTCATGTGTTAAAACAACTTTTCATATCCTTCTGTCCTTTATAAAATCAATAGGTTTAGACGTGGGTTCCTTGCAAAATTATTATATGCTTTCTTTGTTAAAATACTCAATATTTGGTGTATTCTCAGCACTTTGTGCGACAAAAGTATATTTTTTATATTAGTTTCTTCAATATAGTTTTCTTTAAATTGAGTATATATATAACTAATTTTGTTTAAGCTATGTAGACATTTGTTTTGTTCACTTTTGCTTATTCTTGTTCATTGTATGAGCTTACAATCTGGAGATTTTATTTCATATTACATTTATTTTGCTTGGTCATCATTTGAAATACGCGCATCTTTTCAATCGCATCATTTCTTTTTATATATTTATTTTTAAAAAATTATACTAATTAGCATAGAATACATATGCAACACACGTGTTCGAGAACTATTTTTACAAATTCATATCAAGAATTACATGGAAGAATTGTAATAAAGGGTCCATGGGATCATCTTTTATTTATTTATTTTTTAAAAAAGAAGAATTGTAAATATAAACTAAAAAAAGCTACGTATAATATCATTAATCAACAAAAATGCGGTACATTGTTGCAGAAGAAGAAAAAACAGATAAAGGTGGCTAAAAATGTAATTGTGGCATTAGTACAACTAAAGTTGCAAAGATGACGTTCAGCCTCTATAAAAATGGAATGAAATAGGAGAAGATTTACATTCACAAGTAATAAACTGACTCGAGTTAGTCATAGTAGACCTGCGAAAACTGTACATCCAAATTCATCTATGTTAACTAACATACATGCAATCATTAATCCTCTTTGGTTGGACTGAAATTTCAGGTCAAGAAAGAGTAACATTGTGATGTTTTGTACAACATTAAACACAATGAAAAACTAAGATATCTAGTTTGGTAAATGGGCATAACAATTGGAGCCAACAAATTTTTATACCAATCATTTCTTTTTCTACCATCAATCTACTATTTATTCCAAATGTATGACATGTGTTTTTCTCCAACAAAATAATTGTGCTACCATATATAAGGACTAACCCTAGTCTATACTCCTCCCCTATTCGAAACTTGATACTCAAGAATATGTTTTACCTTAAACATATGTGTATATAATGTAGAGAATTATATTTTATCATTATGAATGACAAAAAAACAATGTTGCCTTGAGGAAGACAAGAAACAAAAGACACTCAATGAAATGTATGCAAACAGAATGCATACAACAACATATTATCAGTGCAATATGATTTTCCTATTTATTTAACATGGTATGAAGAAAAATTACATGCTCGGAACTTTATTTAGGCCTCAATCTATTCAACGCCCACAATCCTTTCATTTTCTAGTCTAATTTACATAAAAACTATGGATTTCATTTCAATAAGGAACTAACTTGCACCACTATTTTAAACTTTTTGCAATGGAATAAGAATTTCTTACAACAGCTCTTGATGATCGTGAGTTCATAGACTGTCTTTGATGATGATTAGTTCATTAACTTGTCTCTTGAGATGTTTGTGGATACGACCTAAATGATGACGTCTAACCAGAATTTTTATTTTGTGCTCCCAAACTGCCATGCCCACGACCATTTCCATCTTGCCCATCTTAACCTCATCCCCATGAATTGGAATTAAGCATAGTATCATGGGAAAAAACTTTTGATGACAGTTTAGGCTAGTGTTATAAAGTAGTTAGAAATATCACTCTAGGTAGGGATAGGGTATGTGTACACATGCACTACACTCTCTAGATTCCATCATGTTGGCACGTGCATATAATAAATCAACTTTTAAGAAAGAAATTTCAACTTTTCCTCATTAAAAACCTCAAATATACACCCAAAAATAATCAGAAGAATACAATGCCTAAAGTATAAATGAATCATCAGAAGCTTCAATCCATAAGCTCTTGTAAGATAAAATAAGATTGATTAGTCATTATGTTGTATTCAGAGATAATAAGTACTTATATTGTATTTGTAAAAGTCTTGTACTCTTATTTTGAATAGGTTCGATTACTAACTTATTTCGGGTCTTGAAGATGGTTTCTTGTAATATTTAAGTTGATCTCTCTTTCTTCTCATTGTGATTAGCTTATTGCTTCTTATTTATTATCTTTCGTGTGATAGCCTGTTGCTTATGGTTCCGCACTAAGAGCTAGGTCTACCTATTTGTGAGATATAGTAGGTGTAATCATGACCTGAGAAATTTGGTCGTGACATTGTTACACCATATATCAAAAGATGGAACTTAAAAAAGTTGTTGCTCTTCATATTGAAGAGTAAGATGCCATTAAAAATCATAGATTCTATAATGTTAAATATTTATTGTGTTTATGAAGTACAAACGAACACCCCTCGTATTTAATATGTCACTACAAGAATAGTAAAATATCACCCTTCCCTAAATTTCATTAATGATGAATTTATCCCGTATTACTATATATTTCTTTTAACCGAATGAAAATACTATAAAAATTTGATGAGTAGTATTCCGCTAAATATGAACTCACTCACAAGACGTTAATTTTTTTTCTCTTGGCTATCACATCATGAACGATCATTGACTACTAATTTTCTTTCACTTCAATAAAGTTTTAAAAGTTTCTTAATAGATCATATTTAACATCATTCTACAGTGAGATAATTATAAAATTCTCCCTCATAATATTGTATTGCATTATGAATCTTCTATCGTGAATACATATAAAATATATTTTTCCTTCGATGAAATCTACTACAGCGAGTATAAAAAATAAGTATTAGACTGCACTTTTAATCTATCTCCATGATTCCCTTACGCTAAGTGTTAAAACTCACTCTCTAGTGGGTAAATATATATCTAGTAGAATACTATTAATAGTTGTTAACTTCTTTTCATTCGGTTCAAAACAAAATAAATAGTAATAACAATTATATTAATCATCAATCGAATTTAGGGAAAAATCATATTTTACCATTCATGAACTAAGATTCTAAATAACATGGGGATTCTCCTTTGTACATCATAAGAAAAACAAACCATTAACATAAGGAAATTTGGATATTTAATGTCATCTTACTACTAAATACAAAGAACATCATTTTTTATATTTCACCTTCTGCTCTATGATATAAGAAAACTTTCATCTCCTGAACATGTGAGGAATTTGCCCTTTCGAGATGTATTATAGAGAGACTATGATCGACATCTACTTGAGATGGATGAAGAAGTTTCTAACTCTATAGATAACACTGTGGAATATAAAATGTTATTGTTCTTATTGAGGAGTAAATATTAAATATCCTAGATTTCACTATGTTAAAGGTTTGTTTTGCTTATGGAGTACAAACAAACACCTCCTGATATTTATTATTCATACATGTCTATTTTTTTCTGGGTTCTTTACATATCAATACGTGTTTTATATTCCAACATCCCCTTTTCAACGGAAACTCAATTTATATATATGATAAAAGACATCCTCAGTAGGCCAAGTTGCGTTCAAGTTGCCTTCAAGTTGATTTGTTTGTATGCTCCACCTCCATCTAGAACTGTCTCATGTCTAGAGCTCATATTTTGCTATGTAAATATGTTATAATTGGTATTTTGTGCCCTATACTGACAACTCATGAGTTATGCAGATAAAAACTCATTAGAGGCTTCTTATACTACGTTTTGTACCAATTGTACACTTTTTTAGTATGTCTTCCAATTTATATAGATGATCCAGTATATGTATACAAACCTTGTTAGCTATGTTGATGCTTATGAGTAGTTTCAATATAAGATATAGGGTAAACATTTAGCTGCTGGGTTGGGGGAATGACAATTATATACTTGTACAATGAAATGATTGGCACATTAAAGAAGTGTATTCAACCTTTTTTACTATTAAAATGAAGCATAACAAAATGATGGTCCTCAAAAGAAGATATTGTTTTGTTCCAATAGCCTTCATCATCACAACTATAAATTGGATATAAGTTAGAAAAATGATATTATTTCTACATTCTATGCGACCTTTAAATAGCAAATGATTGTCACAAATTCTTATATATGTTGACTATTGGTCAATGACTAGTATGTCAAATGAATTTTTTGACTTCTCAAAATATTTGAAAATGTTAATACATTACTAAATATAATTGTATCTTATCTTTCGTTATTTCATTCAAATATTAATCAAGATGGAAATCAATATATTGAACTAGTGTATTAGCAATATGCAACACTTGAATTTTCATAAAAACACGTTAAGCTCATCTCACTTTTAACCAATAACCTCATCTTTGACCTAGTATCACACTTGTTAAAATTATTTATTATCTAAATATTCAAAAAACACTTTTATATTCTAAATAAATCTATTTATCTATATTAAAAATGATAAATGCCTAAAGTAGAGATGATTTCGAATAAAGAGGCAAAATAATAGACCCACTACCCAGCATTGACTTCAAAAGATAACTCAGTATAGTTACTTTTGGACTGCAAAAGATAATTTTTAATATAGTTACTTTTGGTTATGATATATTTTTATTGTATCCCCAAATAGGCTTTTCTTTTTAAGGATTAGCACATAAGTACTACTATTACTTCTACAAAAGACTAAATATTTAATTACTTCATTAATATTATTTTCCAAGCTACACAATTTATTGCATACTACGTCATTAATAATTTTATTATATGTAAAGCTTTCTAAATGTGACTTTTAATCGCAAAGACACCTGAAGAGAGCTTTGTTTTCACGGAGCTTGATGTGTAAAGGGGCCAATAGAATAGTGAAATAAAAGAAGTTGTGATCTATAAAACTCCAATAATATTTTCCAATCGACACAATTTATTGCATACTACATCATTAATAATTTTACTATATGTAAAGCCTCCTAAATGTGACTTTTATTCGTAAAGAAAGGTTGAAGAGAGCTTTGTTTTCACGGAGCTTGATGTGTAAATGGGTCAATAGAATAGTGAAATAAAAGATGTTGAGATATTTTTTCTCCAATATTATTTTCCAAGCTACACAATTTATTGCTACTACGTCATTAATAATTTTACTATATGTAAAGCCTCCTAAACGTGACTTTTATTCATAAAGATAGATTGAAGAGAGCTTTGTTTTCACTGAGCTTATGTGTAAAGGGGTCAATAGAATAGTGAAATAAAAGAAGTTGAGATATTAATTCTCCAGTATTATTTTCCAAGCTACACAATTTATTGCATACTACATCATTAATAATTTTACTTTATACGAAGTCTCCTAAATGTGACTTTCATTCGTAAAGATAGGTTGAAGAGAGCTTTGTTTTCACGGAGCTTGATGTGTAAAAGGGTTAGTAGAATAGTGAAATAAAAGAATTTGAGCTATTTTTTCTCCAATATGAATATTCTTTGGGGCTCTAATAAGGAGGTTGGTAGTGATGTATTTAAATAACAACCATCATTTGATCGAAGTTAACCAAAATATATGCTAATATATGTAATAATTTTATAATGTGATATTGAAAGCTAACACATACTGTATTCATCTTAAATATTCGTTACGTAATTTTTTATTGTTTGAGATAGTTGTAGTAATGAAGTTATTTTCTGATGAGTCACAGAGATTGTGGTGAGAAATTAAAAATTGAAATTTGTTGAGTTCAAAAACTTAATAAGATCATAGAAAATACTACAAAATAGGGGTGGGCATAAATATTGGAAAACCGAAAAACCAAATTAAACCGAACTAATTTGGTTCTTCGGTTTTTGGTTCGGTATCGATGTTATTTTTTTGGAAGTTCAATTCTTCGATTCAGTGTTCAGTGTAAGGGTCTCAAAACCAAACTTTTATTTTTAAAAAAATTAAAATTAAAATACTATATATATATGTGTGTGTGTGTATTTATATATATATATATATATATATATATATATATATATATATGGGCATTATCTTAACTAAAAATTAGAAATTCAATCAACAATTAAATCATTCATGAACAAATCAAAGTAACACCAAATGTGCAATTCAATAGTTAACTCGAAATATTAATTTCCAAGAGAAATTCAAACACATTTCTACCAATGTACATTATGTAAAGGAACCATCTTCATACTTGTTTTTCTCGATAAATTGTTGGAGGCACAATGTTCTTGATAAAGACAAATATAGTTTTTTAGTTAGCACAATAAGTGTTCGACGGTAATACACATTATTCCTTAACATAGTTTTAAATTTCTAAGTATCTTATACTTTAATTTATTCTTATTTTATTTTTTCATTCACACCGAAAAAACAATTTAAAAACATCGAACTAAATCGAACCGAACCGAATTAATTTGATTTAATATACGGTGCACACTTTTCTAAAATCGAAAACTAAAAAACCGAACCGAAGTTCGATAAAACCAAACCAAAGAACCGAACGCCCAACCCTACTACAAAACATGGAAATTGGGTTCTACAAAAATAAATAATTCACAATATGTAAATTGAATTACTCTTTAGCCGTTTACCTTATGTACTCAAGACATTTATACACACACCAACCTATAACATAAAGAACTATTTTTCTAATTAAATATATATAACCACACACCCCTCCCCCCCCCCCCCCCCCCCCCCCCCCCCCCCCCCCCACACACGCGTGTGTATATAACCTACATAAAGTTTCTAAGATAATTTAATAAATTGTAGTTTTGTATGTTAATCTTGTCATTTATATTTTTATTTTGTTGTTCTCTTAGAACATTCCCTAGCTTACGTATAAGACGCCACCATGAGATATTTACCAAATACATACCTGTGAAGTAAAAGTATCTATATAATCATTAAAACGGTTGAAATATCAAATTGACATTCAATGCTTTCCTTAAAAGGCTAAATATGTATTTAGTCAAGAGTAAAGGACTATTTATAAATAATATAATTTTAGAGGTAAATATTAAAACTTTTAAAAAGTATAAGGTCTATTCTACTCTATAAAAGCTCCACTTTTCTTTCTTTATCCCTCAAAACCCTATATTTCAGTGTGCCGTCACACTCCGTTTATTTGGTATGTAAATGGCCTTCATGAAGCTGTAGTTGTTAGTCAAAGGATATCGTTGAAGTGGTGAATGTCTTTTAAGGATGTATCTGAGATGATTTCAAACTTGCATCCTAGTAAGATCAAAGACATCCACCATCTCCATGATTTCTTTCGGATAACAACCTACATGTTAATTCCATAAGCTTGCAAATTTACTTTAATCAAGTTTTACATGTGAATACTTTTAGTAAAAATCCTTGTTAAGTCTTTATTTGGTTTTGTATACAAGTGAATAATTTCACATCTTTATTTGAAAAAACGAATTGAAAGGGATCTGGAGGAGTACATTAGGTTTTGTGTAATGAAGTGTACCATTCATTAAAGCTTTAAATGTAGCCTTCTCATGTTAGTTAATTGTACACAATTGATTCAAGATACTATTGTTTTTAATGAAATCATTGATAATGTGCTTTCCAAGATTTTATACCATGTCAACAAATTTTACAAAATTCTCCTTGGTAGATGTTTGTTTTACATAATTTTCCTTTTAGGACAATCTACTACTTGTTCTAATGAGGCAATCAAATATTTAATCATTTTCAATCATTATATTCTCACCAACTGAACCTCATTGGAATTTGAACTGGTTAATGCTTATTTTCTCCCCAACTCAATCTCATTAGAATTTCATTCATAAAAAGATGATTTACCTAATGAAAATATTTTTAGAATTATAGCTAGTAATATACATATGGTAAAATAAAATGAAAAAGATAATTCTCGAGATTACTTAAAGAATTTATTTGTCACGACCTAATTCTTCGAGTCATGATGACACCTACTATAACCCACTAGTAGGTAAGTCAATATGTACCTAGAATGACAAGTAATGAGTATAAGGGTAGAACTAAACCAAACTAACACTAAACAATAAAATAAGACCGAAACGGAAGCAAGCCAACACCTATATACAAGAGAATTCCTCCCAGAACCTGGAAGTCAGAGGTACAGAGTTGTCTAAAACATGAGTAAAAGTCCCAAAAGTGGACCACAAATAATAAAGTCATCTAAAGATAAAGGACTAGTTAAACACACACAGACACACACACATATATATACACATACATATTGATTTCTGGACACGTGCGTTGAACGTGTATTCTATGTTAATTAGTATAAAATTTTAAAAGAATATATATAATATTTAAAAATATGTATATATAAGCAATTGATATATATCTAAATGGAAAAAAGTAAACTCAAAATAATGAACAATGAACCTATCTAAATGACTTGATTCTTGAATGCAAACTTATTAGATATCATATGTCGAACTTACAATGATGAACTAAACTCAATAAGGAACTTACAATGATGAACTAAACTTAATAAGGAACTTACAATGATGAACTAAACTTATTATATATAACTGTCGACAATATACAATCGTCGATGTGTTGAAGCAATGTTAATGCTAACTATATGTGCCAGTCTTTCAAACACTTGCTTAATTCTACTATCCCTAATCAGATATTATTATAACAAAAGAAAATTAATTATTAAAAATCTTCAACAAATAACTCAAACTATCTCTATAAATTTTGGCATAAAGTTAATTTAGTAATTGGTTATAAGTTTATTTAGTAATTGGTTATGAGTATTAATTAGAGTCAAGATTTTTTTTATAGGCTAACCTTTTTCTCCCTCTTGTCTGTATGGGTTAACCTTGTTTTGAATAAAGAGATTTATATTTTGTTGTATTTCAGGTGTTTTGATGATTCGTACAAACTCAGGGACGCGGTCCCTAACAGAGTGCTCTCGTCCAGGTTCAAAGTATTGTACAGATGTAAAGCTGTCTTGTCAGGTAGTTGATGGAAAAGTCGCCGTACTTCACCAATAGGAATGGACGAGGTTGTTTGTTCATTGGTCAATAACTCTTGTTGGTAATTGATATATTCAACGAAAATAATAAAACTACAACTATTCATTCAAAAAGAGCAAGTGAGTCTTTTCAAGAACTCAAGCATTAAAGAACACATACGGCTAGGGACCTGATAGACTGAAGAAGAGCAATCTTGAAGTGTCATTGTTTTTGAATACTTGTATTGTGCTAAAATTGTAGGATTCATTTCACATTCTTAAAGAAATGTTTCAAACCTTTGTGTGTATTGAGTGTAACAACATAGTTAGAGTTAATGGTGTGTCTTACGTATTAAAGTCTATATTAATTAGATGTAGTTAATATATTGGGCAATAGATGCATTGTTTTGACTCAGTAAGTAATAGAGGTATTACTTAGTGTCAGCTTAAGAGTTTAGTCTCACTGTTGTATTTGGAGTCTGTATTCACTTTTGCTTGTGACTAATTAAAGCAGTTGAAAATCATGTGTGATAGGTCATGGTTTTACTCTATTAAGCAAGGAGGTTTCCACGTAAAACTCCTTGTTCCCATTTATTGATTGATTCATTTTACTGCTTTTTCACCATATGTTTGACCTGGTACTACAACACACTGGTGGATGCATACATTCCAACAATCGGTAGAAGACTAACATAAAAAAGGACCATGTAGTGATGGCGGCTCCACCAAGTCTAGAAGAAGGACAGTATACTACATGTCCTCCTCGCTTTAATGGTTAGTATTAAGGGTGTTGGAAGACCAAAATGCATGAGTACATTATGGCAGAAGGCAGCAAGCTGTGGGATGTGGTTCTTAATGGTCCTTATGTTCCTACCAAGGTCGTGAAGGAAGGAGATCTTACTAGGGTTGTTCCCAAGTCTAGTAGAGAGTACGATGAAGCGGGCAAGAAGAAAATTGAGAAGAATTACAAAGCATGGAAACTGTTGGTCTATGGCATCCGAGCAGATGAATACAACATGATTTCTGCATGCGAGACAACCAAAGAAATATTGTACTGCCTGAAGACAATCCACGAAAGAACAACTCAAGTCAATGAGTCCAAGGTGGACATACTAACAACTAAATACGAGAATTTTAGTATGAAGGAAGGCGAAACTATCCATAAGATGCATTCCAGATTCACCTCCATAACTAATGAACTTCGATGTCTTGGTGAGCCCATTCATCCAAGAAAGTGTCATGACCCAAGGTACCCCCAAGGCGTAACATGGCGTATAGGACCCTGAGAAGCCCCATACAAGCCACTTATCATTCATAACATAAGAAATAGAACAAAAGAGATAAAGAACAACATTTCAAGTCCAAATCATTTTCATAAAAGTAAAGCGGAAGTCTCAACACTCCTCTCATTAGCCATCTAGTACATAAGAATGAAATTTGGCCTAGCCCATACATCCTGTCCAAAACTGGAAGTAAGAAAGAAAACTGAAAATAATGAAAATCCGTCCTCGAATCATGAGGACTCACCAAAGCTCGAAATCTCTCAAATCAACCTCTAGCCACGAAATTGAGAATCTTGACTGTCGGACCCTACAATTGGAGAAATGTAGGCAAGAGTATGTGTTAGCACAAAGTATGTACCAAGTATGATAGTCATGCATAAAAAACATTCAAAACATGCTTAAAGAGGACATTTCCATAACATGCAATGACCAAGCTAAAACATTATATAAAAAGGTTCAAAAGACATAAGTCATAAAACATGGTCAATGCAAGCTAATATCTTTAAAAACATCGAACTCGTGTGAGATACTTCTTAAAGTAACCTTAGTCCATTATTATTGTAGGAAGTATCCTTAACCTACATAGAGACCATGTGAGCTATAACATGATCCTTTGGTGTCTCCCACACCGAAAAGGTTGTCCTACTTGCCAAGGTAAGGACCATGAACTTCTAGATTAGGTGGATCTACTAGCTAATGTCTATCTAGACAATCATCCTATGGGGGGACATAGGTAAGGGATAAGGAGCTTTCTTCTAGAAACTTGGGCTCTACTCACGGGAGAGCTTCCATCTCAATATTTTCTTGATGTTAAGCATAAATCCCACAGAATAGTCATTTTCTTACTTGTTCTTATTATTCATGGAAAAGCACATCATCTTGTCAATCCAAGCTAGGTTTCATTAAGAAAGCTCCTTATCTTTGATTCACTTAGGTGAGAGACCTTTCAACCTTAGAATCCTTACTATATGAGAAAACCTTTCACAATCATGCTTTCATGTGTATATGAGAAATTCTTTCAACAACATCATCATTGATACTTCACTCTCAAAGCATCCTTAAAACATATACATAAATTTTACAGGAACATGCTTTATTTCATAAACTTCTGTTTCATAATCCAAAACCCACATCATATGATCATAACTTGGAAAACATGGGGATTACATGGGTTCATGTGGAATCATCATAAAATTATAGAATTATATCAATTCATACTTAAAAGATCATAAAACAACCAATTAAATAAATAATTAAGAAAAAACATAACATGGAATAAAACCCAAACTCAATTGGGGAATTATAACTTTGAAAATAGAAGAATTTGGGAACTCCATGAATGGAATGAATCCATGGATGAAAACTATCATACCTCAATACCAAAAGCTTGCCTTCAATGGAGGAATTGGAGAATTGACTTGAAAACCCTAGCTTGGACCCTTCTTCTTGAAGTCTTTTAGAGAGAATATTATTTTGTGAGGAAGACTTGTTCTTCTTTTTAAAATTTGAGAGTGATTTTCAATTGGGAAATTTTAGAGTTAAAACACTTATATAGGGGTTTTGGTGAAGGGTAAAACGACATAGTATTAAGCTAGACTAATTAGGAAAAGACCCAACTGCCCCTAGGGAAATAATTGTTGACCCCAAACGACAACCTGACCAACGGACCGTGGTTTGACCGACTGTCCGTCCTGTTGGTTCGTCGTCTAGCGTCAAAGGTGGAATTTGAGGCCCTGACCAACGGACCACATCCACAGACCATGGACCCAACGACCTTCTGTTGGTCCAGTCTGTGGTTCTTGAATTTCTGAGCCACATTGGTCAGCCAATCCACGAACCAAACCTACGGTTCGTGGCTCAGTTCAGAGGTCGTGATTGGCCTCCATCTGATGGCACCAAATCTTTCAAAAAACTAAAAATTTTCCCTTTCTCGAATCTGAGGTGTTACATTATCTCCCCCTTGGGATAATTCATCCTCGAATGAGATTTAAGACATCATAAGAGGGGTGGAAACTAAACATAATAACCCATCATGCATGCAATGCACATATCCGAGGAGGAAACATCAACTCCAAGCTAAAACATGTTCAAAATCTGATATGGGCCTACATATCGGGGACTAAGCTTCCCTTTGTTACCAAACCTCATTACCCCTTCATGGGTGAAATTTTTTAGTAAGCCCAATCATGAACATCAAACTCAAGATCTTTTCTTCTTACATCAGCATGTGACTTTTGCCGACTTTGAGCCATTTTCAACCTTTCTCTAATAAGTCGAACTTTTTCCATGGCCTTTTGTACAGACTCGGGTCCTATTATGGCAACTTCACCCACCTCAAACCAACCTATAATATATCTACACCTTCTACCATATAGGGACTCAAATGGAACCATAGCAATACTTGAGTGATAACTATTATTATAACCAACTCAATCAATGGCAAATGGTCATCCCAATTAACCTTGAAATCAATCACACAAGCTCTCAACTTATCTTCCAAAGTTTGGATAGTACGCTCCGCTTTCCCATCGGTTTGTGGATAAAAAGTCATGCTAAGTTTAACACGAGTACTAAGACCCTTTTGAAAAGATCTCCAAAACTGAGAAGTGAATTGGGTACCACGATCGAAAAAATTGGACAAGGGCACTCCATGTAACTTTATTATTTCTCTCAAGTACAACTTAGCATAATCCTCCGCCGAATAGGAAACCTTGATAGGAATAAAATAAGCCGATTTCGTCATTCGATCTACTATGACCCAAATCGAGTCATGTTGTCGCTGGGTGTGAGGCAAACCAACAATAAAGTCCATATTTAAATCTTCCCACTCCCAAGTAGGAATGCTAATGTCTTGGGATAAACCTCCCGATTTCTGATGCTTAACTTTCACTTGTTGACAATTAAGACATTTAGCCACAAATCCCGCAATATCCTTCTTCATCCCATTCCACCAATAGATCTCCCGCAAATTACGGTACATCTTCGTGGCTCCCAGGTGAATAGAATACCGAAACTATGGGCTTCTGACAAGATATGTTCCCTCAAGTCATCAACATTAAGATGACTTTGGTATCTAAGTACACCATCTCCCCCAGGGAGAAAGCCTCAACAGACTTCTTAAGCACCGCTTCTTTTAATTCAACCTAATTTGGATCAAGACCTTGCTTGGATTTCACATCCGCCACGAAGGACGACTCTCAACCATTGTGGATTATAACACCACCCATGGTAGAGTCCACTAACTAAACAACCAACTAGGCCAATCTATGAACATCCCGAACCAATTCCTTCTTATCTTTCTCAATGTGAGCAACACTTCCCATAGATAATCGACTAAGATCATCTGCCACCACATTAGCTTTACCGAGGTAATAGAGAACACTCATATCATAATCTTTCAATAAATCTAGCCACCTTCTGTGGTGAAGATTTAGATCCTTCTAATTAAACACATATTGCGAACTCTTGTGGTCGATGAAAACATTAACATGAACACCATACAAATAGTGCCTCCAAATCTTTAAGGCAAAAACAACCACCGCTAGTTCAAGGTCATGGGTAGGATAATTTTTCTCATGAATCTTAAGTTACCTTGAGACATAGGCAATGACTTTCCCATTTTGCATAAGCACGGATCCTAGCCCAATTCTCGAGGTGTCACAATAAACGACAAAACCGCAAGTCCACTCTGGTAAAGTCAACACCAGAGCGGAAGTAAGTCTATCCTTCAATTCTTGAAAGCTCTTCTCACAAGCTTCAGACCATATGAACTTAGCCTTATTTTGAGTCAAAGCCACCAAATGAGAGGCAATCGAAGAGAACCCTTCAATAAACCTCCTATAATAACCGGCTAAACCCAAGAAACTTCTAATATCTGAAGGGGATAGAGGTCTAGGCAAACTCTTAACTACATTCTTCTTCTTAGGATCTACCTCAATACCCTTACTTGAAAAAATGTGACCAAGAAAATCCACGGACCTCAACAAAAATTCACATTTGCTAAACTTTGCAAAATGTTGTTGGTCCTTGAGAATTTGTAACACAACCCTCAAATGATTAATGTGCTCATCCTCGCTCCTTGAATAGATCAATATATCATCAATGAACACTATCACAAACAAGTCAAGGTATTGTCTAAACACTCTATTCATCAAATCCATAAATGCCGCCGGAGCATTAGTCAACCCAAACGACATTACCAAAAACTCATAATGACCATACCAAGTTCAAAAATTTGTCTTCGGAATATCATCTTCCTTCATCCTCAATTGGTGATAACCCGACCGAAGGTCAATCTTAGAGAAGTAACTCGCTCCTTGAAGTTGGTCAAACAAATCATCTATCCTTGGAAGAGGATACTTATTCTTAATGGCTACCTTATTCAACTGACGATAGTCAATACACATAGGAAGAGAAGCATCTTTCTTTTTAACAAACAAAACTGGAGCACCCCACGGAGAGATATTGGGTCGGATGAAACCCTTATTCAACAAGTCTTTCAATTGTTCTTTCAACTGCTTTAGTTCCGTCGGAGCCATTCAGTAAGAAGGAATAGAACTAGGTTGCGTATCTGGGAGGAGGTCAATACTGAAGTATATTTCCTTTTCGGGAGGAATATCGGGTAAATCACATGGGAACACTTTCGTAAACTCATTAACAATGAGGACTGACTCAAGAGTAGGGGTTTTAGAATCCACATCCCTCACCCTAACTAGATTGTATATGCAACCCTTACCAATCATCTTTCTAGCTTTAAGACAAAAGACAAACTGACCCTTCAGCATAGAATTTCCCCTTTTCCACTCCAAGACATGCTCATTCGGGAACTGAAACTTGACCACACGAGTTTTATAGTCTATAGAAGCATAACATGAGTGCAGCAAGTTCATCCCAAAGATAACATTAAAATCTAGCACATCAAGTTGTACCAAGTCAACAAAAGTAACTCTATGGGACAAGGAGACCGGACACTTTCTATAGACCCTCTTAGCCACAATAAAATCACCAATAGGAGTAGAGATAGAAAAGGGATCTAACAACACATCTAGAAGAATATCAAACCTCATAGCCACATATGGCATCACAAAAGACAAGGTGGCATCGAGATCAAGTAAAGCATAAACATCAAGTTGGAAGACTTTCAACATACTGGTAACCACATCGGGAGAACCCTCTTGTTCATCACGAGTCTGGAGTGCATAGAATCAGTTTTGCTTGGGAGCATTGGAACCCGAACCACTAGGAGGAGCTTGATTGCTCTCTCTTCCTTTAGCCGTAAGCATTGGAAAATCACTCATCTTATGACCACTCTTACCACAACCGAAGCAGCCATCCGTGCTGGCTAGGCACTTACCCTCGTGCTTCTTTCCACACCTAGCATAAGTAGACATAGGTAATGAAGATCCACTAACATTCCCTCCTTGAGGCTTAGGGTTAGACATCCTCTCTTTATTGAACCTAGGAGAGGCATTGGAGGAACCTTGGCCAGAAAACCTTTGTCAAAATCTAGGGAGACTATGTCCATCGAACCTTACATGAGAGAAATTACCATCATCGTATTTATCCCTCTTTGTCTCCCTAGACTTTTCCTTAAGTTTCTCCTCTTCGATTTGTTGAGCATGATCCATGAGACAAGAAATTTCCATGTGTCACGACCCGAAGTTATCCCCTAGAAGCGACACGGCGTACTTGACCACGAAGGGGTCTCATACAAGCCTCTAGTATCATCATAACATAAGACATAGAAATAATGCGGAAAAATTTAAAACTTTTACAATAGAAGTCAAACTTCATTTTTCATAATCGAAAATCATAGGAACCTAGACTTTGTCTCATACACCATCTAAAACATAAGAATACAAAGTTTGGGACTTATCCCTTTGCATCAAATAAAGTCTCAACATGAGAAAACAATAGAAACTAAGAAATGGATAATCCATCCTCGAACTTGAGGACTGACCACAACTTGGAGATAAGCAATCCAAGTCTTCTTCAAGAAAGGAGAATGTAAGCCACCTAGCTATAACCTACACTTATCAAAATGTAGAGGAAGAAGGGGTTAGCACAAATATGTACTAAGTATGGAAACATGCATAAAATCCTTTAAATATGATAAAAATGGACATTTTAGTGAAAAGTATGCATTTATCAAGTTTGGAAACCAACATGCATTTTCAATGTCAAAGGCAAGCCATAATCACATGTATACTCACAACATAGTAATATCAACACCTTAGTAACCCCTAAGGAACACTTGTGCAATGTATGGTTGGCATCCCATAATACCAACCCTACTAAGTACCCCCTTGAAGCTACCTTGGTCATGCATATCATCTTTAGACCTTACTAAAATTATTAGTCACAAATAAGGAAATAGTCAAGTACATTACTTGAATATAAGGAAAGTCATTCATAACAACTATCCATTCAACATACCTGCACACATTTGTATCTCATCATAATATAAAGGAACCATCCATAACATCCTACTAAGTCTACTTGTGCAATGTGGAAGTGAAGTCCCATACTCCCACTCCTACTAAGTAAACTCACCAGGAAGTCATAGTATAGTTCATGTCTCATTCATTATTTTTATTATATAGGGAAAAGTAGCCATAACCGACATAGACCATGTGAGCTACATGGAATTCGGTGTCGTGTAACCTTACATCGAAAGAAGGTGTCCTACTTACCTAAGGTAGAACTAAATATATAGCTATAAGGTGGATCCACTAGCTAAGGTCCTATTTTGGCACATAGTTATGGGATAGGGAGATTGCTTCTAGAAACCTACCATATTGCATTGGCGGAGGGGCTTCCATCTCATAAGTTCACTTTAGATGACCCAACCTATTGCATTGGCGGAAGGGCCTTTACCTCATTTTCCATGCCCACTTGGTGCTAAGCATTACTTACCAAATTATACATAATTAAACTTGAATTGCATTTACATGTGTGAAGGAATGTTATACCCTTCATTCAATGCAACTCACAAAATAGCTCATAGTCTCATTTAGGTGAGAACTAACTTTCAACCTTAGAATCATCAGTAACATGTGAGTAAACCTTTCACATTATTGTTCATAGTGTTTTCATGAGAATTAGCCCTTCAATCAACACAACAACATCAACATCATCCTAGACAAGTCATATATGAACATGTGTAAGGGTAAGGATAGAATGACCTTTCAAAAATACCTCAATTTACACAATAGTCATAGGATCATTACCCTTCAATTGAATCATAAGTTCACATACATCATTCATCAATCATAAACAACACTTCACAATTTACCTCCTTCAAAAGTCATGAACCAAGTCTCACAATCACACTTAGAAATACTACTTTAAGCATGAATAAAACAAGATTCAATAACTAGATTAACATAGACACAATTCATAGTAATCATCTTGCATCAGTACACCCATTACAATTCATGAAATTGGGGTCATGGGGTAGTTCATGGGTTCATAGGGAATTTTACTATAAAAATCACCATTAAACATCAAATAATCCATAATATAAGACAAATAACATAATGAAATCATTTTTAAGAAGAACCCATGGCTAGAATGAAAACCCTAGTTTTTAACACTATCCCAAATTTCAAAATTAGAGTTGAAAGGCTTCATGGAGAAAAGGGTTCCCTGAATCAAGGTTCCCATACCTTAATTGAAGCTTTGCCCATGAATTGGAGTTGAGAAGATGGATTCTTAAGCCCTAACCTTCAAGTTCGTGGTGTTCTTCAATGGAGGAACTTCTAGAGAGAGAAATATTGGAGAAAGAGGAGAGGATTTTGGGGAAATATTTGGGTGTTGTGAATTAATGACCAAGTCTTGTGAATTTTGACTTAAAATCAATATATATTTTACCCCTAAGAATACCCAAAACACCTCCCCCCCCCCACTTAATTGAACTAAAAAGGAAATGACTCTAATGACCCACACTTAAAGGACCCCGTCCAGGCTCAAGACTATCTTCACGAGCCGTGGTGATGACCATGACTCGTGGTCCTCCTCGGGAAGATTGGGGCAGTATCCCCTTCATGGTGACACAAGGCTCACACGTCCAAGGCATCACCATGATGGGCTCCACAAGAGGTGGTGAAGACCACGAGTTATGGTCCCTCTCATGGTCCTTGAGGCAGTGGCCTTGCCACTTGAGACCATTGGCTATTTGCCTAAGTAAACTTCATGAGAACCTCCCATGGTCGTGGTCATGACCATGGACTGTGGTGATGGCCGTGAAGTTTGAGGTAATAACTAGGAAAAGTGGTGGCCACATTTTTGTGGCTAAGGCATCTTCATGAGCCCCCTTCATGAGCCGTGATGAGGACCACGGATTGTGGTCCCTCTCGTGAAGGGTGAGGCAGTGCACTAAAGGCTAGGGGCTTCCTTGGCCTTTGGCCTTGGCTTGGCCCCTTTTCCATGGTACTTGCGTCATCGCCTTGATTCTTATAACTCTCATTCAAGATGTCATCCTCACGTTTAGGCTCTAGTTTAACCTAGCATTTTCTGGAGTGTTACACCATGTCATTAATGAGCATGACGGTACGATATTCTTTAATCACCATTTCAGACACACCCAAAATGAACTTACTCATCCTTTCCCTAGGATCGACAACCATTGAAGGGGCATATTTAGACAATTGTGTGAACTTCAAAGCATATTCCCTCACACTCATACTTTGCTGATGAAGGTTGATGAACTCATGCACCTTTGCCTCCCTCATCTCAAGGGAAAAGACCATATCAAAGAAAGAAACCTTAAACTTCTCCCAATCAAGAAAACCTTCATCTTTTGGTCTCCCTTCCTTCCATTGGTTGTACCATATTTGAGAAACACCCTTAAGTTGGTAAGTGGCCAACTCCACCTTTTCCATCGGCGTCACTCCCATGATTATCAACACCTTGTAACCCTCATTAATGAACTCTTAAAGATCTTCCTCAGCTTTAAAACTATGAAACTCCGGAGGATTCATCCTAGTGAAGTCCCTCACTCTAGATGCCATCGTACCCACATTTGGGTTCAAGGGAACTGCAACCTCTCTATTGGCTTGGGCCATCATGGCTTGAGCCAATACCTAAAAAGCAACTCGAAGCTCCGCATTAGTCACTTACTAGGCCAAAGGGTCAACCAGAGCTTGATGAGGAGCTTCTTGTTCCATAATCTCCCTCACATTTCTTCTAGCATAAGCTCTTCGAAAAGAACGGAGAAATGAAGGCCTGAGGATCGCCGAGTCCACTTGGTGAATCGCTGAAGAGTCTTACTTCCCCTTTTGTTCCAGGCTGAGCCCTGAAGGAAAGGATCAAGTTGGCGGAAAAAGGGAGTAGTCGAAACATCGTCGAGAAGTTCTGCGAAGCAGTACCATGTCACCCAATGACCCGAAGCATGACGATGTTGAAGGCTGGTGCAAGATGGCGATGAATCACACCAAAGGGTGAATCGCCAAGTTGATCGGCGATTTCGACTAACGACACCGAATGATCCGCTGAAGCACAAATCTGTGAAAACTATAAATACTAGTTAGAGTTGTAGTTTTAAAGGTCGAACAATTATTATAATTTTCATATAGAATAGTACTTTTTGATATTTTTTCTCTAAGTTTGAGAGGGTTTTGAAGACTTGAAGTTCCAAAGGTTTTCATCTTCAAGATTTGGAGTTGGGTCTCTTAGATTCTTCAATTTTGGCATGTATCAAGACTTAAATCTTCATACCCAGTTGAATTCAAGCTCAATTTGGTATAAATTTCTATCTCTTATACATGTGTGGCTAAAAACTCCAATTCTTGGGGTGTGATTTAGCGAATATGGGTTAAGATAATTGTTGGGTCTTGCTTGTTGATAATCTATTCGTAGTTTAAATGTGATTTCGTTTAGTGGTTGTGGATGAATTTAATGAATTTGTAGTTGCAAATACAAGTTTATTTATGTGTTTTCGGCTTGCGAGAGAGAGAGGTCGTAAAACTAAGACCATTAGATTGATGGCCAGTGTGAGTAGGTCGACATGAGGTTCAGCTCGAGAGAGTGAACCCTAGTCCTATGTCCACACACACAACTCGAGAGAGTGAGTGGGTTAAGGCGTAGGCTGGTCTCATGTGGCAAGTGGGTGTCCGAGAGGAACGCATTTGAAATGGGGTAAGTTGCTCGAAAGAGAGCTTATCCCCCTTAAAGTTTAGCCTAGTCACCAATATTCTATGAATCTTCTATCGAAAGCATGTACCCAATAATCTAGCTTAACCCGCATTCCCGTCACATCCCAAGGATTCCCTCTCATTACTTAGAAACCCTTGTTTATTTTGTTGTTTCTAGTTACTAGTGACAACCCCCCCCCCAATTGTTAATTGACACTCTTGTGTCCCCTTTAATTTACAATGTTTTAATCGTTAATGTCTTTAGCTACGACTAGTTAGAATTACATTTTTTTTCTATTAATTCTTAAAACCTATCTCTTACTAAACTATTGTACGATCGTAGACACTTGCATCGGAAGCTGTGTCTTGATTACGCAAACATCAATCATCCCCAAGTACAACCTTGTCCTCGCAATAAGGAAGGCTACTTTGGCGTGGCGGAGAATAGACTCATTTTGGGAGGGCATGATCGTGTTGCTGATGAAGCCAAACCAATACCTCGCTACCACATTGAGGTCCTTCTTTTCAATAGTTGCCCCAACCTCAAGCCACTTGGGAGTGCCGTCTGATATCCACGGAGCCAACCAGTTTGTCATCCTCAAGTCTCGTAGTACATTCTAAGACGGCGTTGATGGCAGCAAAATCACACTGCACCCTCTTACCCCTGACAACCACGTAGTCAACCGGCTTGAATTTAGTTGTCAGCTTCTTCCCTTGTGGTATCAATGTACTGTAAGCACTGTAGAATTCTCGAACCCAACTCAGGATGTATGGGCCACGGGGCTTGGTGAAGAGCTGGAATTTATGGGACTTTAGACAACTAATAATCTTTGGGTACTTGTCAATCACTCCATCAGTGGACACACGCTTCTCCTTGATAATGGTCCTCGGCCCCTCGGTCTTCAATCTATTCATAGACTTGGGAAGAGGACCCTGTACTGGTAGTGCTAGGACCACAGCTTGTGTTGGAGCAGGAGGAGGAGTAGTGGTGGCCTGAGGAGTCCTGATCCTAGACAGATCATTCATCATTTTGGATTGTAGCTCTGCCCTCTGTGTTGCTACTAGTTCATCATCCTCTGGCTCAGAGGCTGTAGTCTGATGCTCCTGGGTAAGAATGACGTCAACTGCTCCATCATTGGGTAAATTACGTCATTTGGCACAAATGCGAGTTATTTAGACTTCACCCAACTAGACCCAACAACATGCAATCACAACCCCACCATTTTAATCAATTTCAAGCACAATAATTCGGGAATTTAACGACAAAGGCATTATGGATAAGGTATTCAAATTAAAACAAGCACATACAAATACAATTACGATCAGAGAGGTCCAGCACACATCACTAAGATAAAATCATTGCAAATGAGTCAAAGCTGCTAAAAATGAATTTGGGGTTCGGAAAACCAACCTTAGATGCCGAATAAATACTTTGAAACGCTAGGCTGCAAAGTAATCCAACTTTGAACACAAATCTGTTGACTAAAATGTGATGAAAATGCAAGAAATGTGGAAAATATTGTACGGGTGTAAGTTTGCGAAGTTCAAAAGTGAGGGAAAGTGAAAGAGTTTGAAAGTTTAAATCTTTTGCCTTGAAAAATCGTCCAGTTCTCGCCCATTCGGCGACACTAGTCTTACTCCCCGACCCACTCGGCGATTTGTCGAGTGGGCACTTACCTCACCGAGTTTTACAGGACCTTCGGTTATTGTGGGGGTCCAAACGGCGGATAAAGTCGTGATCGCCATCCTGGTCAGTGATTCGACAATCAGCTCCTGGGTTCGCCGAGTTTTACAGACTCCAATTTAAAAATATCTTGAGTCCAACGGTGGTCCAAGTCGGGCTCGCCGACCTCTTCGGCGAGTCGCCGACTGGACTTTTAGCTCGCCAACCTGCACTTTTCAAACATGTTCCACACTTTGACATGCACAATAAACACACCATTATTTGAAACTTAAAAAGAAAGCAAATAAAACTTGGGTTGCCTCCCAAGCAACGCCTTAGTTAATATCGTGGCACGACGCAAGTCCACACTCAAACCTCATTCTTAGGGATGGCCATAGTATCACTATGAAATCCCCCTTGCTATCTCAGGTTTAAACGAGACGAGATATGACCCATTTGGGTCTCCAACTGTTTGATCGATACTGAATGGGAGGTAACCGTCTGGATGAGGGTCGACACATCTTCTTTCATTTCTTTCAAAAACTTGTCCGACCCCTCAACTTTGTTGAGGATACGAGAAAGCATATCCTCCGATTGACCACCTTTCGAATCATTTGGTTTCTAACGCTCGTGGGGATGCACATACTTATGTTTCTCCCCATCCTTACAATTGGTATTTCGATCCCTCCATTCTCGATCACGATCCTTCCAACCCTCATCCCTATTCCAACCTGGTTACCACCCTGCCTCGAGTAGTTTGAACGATAACCTCTACCTTGGTTGGCTAGGAAATTCACCTCTTCATTGTATAAAGCCTCAAAATTTGCCTCATTAGGATTAACACACCCAACACCCACGACATTGACACTTCAAGCACCAGCTCCTATGACATTTTTGAATAAAATGTCAAGTTGTGTCATGATCTTGGCCATGTTCTAGTCTCTCTGTTGGTCTTTCTCCATTTGCTCCTTGGTCAATTTAAATGTGAGAGGGGAGACCTGATCTTCACGGGTGTACCAAGCCCGATTAATTATGGTCATGCCATCTAAGAGCTGAGTTGCTATCACATAAGGTTACTGCATCAAACCTCCAGGGGAAAGTTGGTCAGCAACACCCTTGTTTACCGAATCAAGACTTCGATAAAAATAATGTAGCAACACGTTATCAGGCAAACCATGAGTTGGGGATTGGAGCACCAACTTCTTGAATCGTAGCCAATTTCCATGAATTGGCTCGCCCTTCAGACGCTTGAAGCTTGGAATGTTGTACCGAAGATTCATCATCTTCGAAGGAGGGAAAAAAATCGCACTTAAAATGCGGTGACGAGCTCCTCCCATGATGTGATTGATTCACGTGGCAATTTAGTCAGCCACTTACATGTTTCTCCTATCAAAGAGAACGGGAACAACCTCAACCAGACCTACTCTTGGGATATGTTCTTGAAGGAGAACAGCCCACAAACTTCCACGAAGTTTCTAATATGCTCATGGGGATCCTCATGAGCCAAACCACCGAATAACTCCTTCAATTGCAAGAGCTGAAATATAGTACTTGTAATATGGAACACCGTGTTCCCTTCGGCTGGAGGTAAGCGAATGGCACCAATTCCACCCATAAGATGGGGGTCATTAGCATTAGGTTCGTTGACATCATTGAGGTTTCCGCTGTCATCTTGGTGGCCTACTTGGCTACCATTGCTACCGTTCAAACTCATACTTTCTATTTTGAAACACAAACAAGCAAAACAAAACTAAAATTAAGTCAGTTCAACTATGACTAACAAGAACAAAATTCAACTTAACTAAACAATCTTAACCAACACCACTCCCTGGCAGCGGCGCCATTTTGATTAACATTATCAAGGACACCTAATCCAATTCTAAGCGTCTACGATCATTAGTCAGTATAATAACCCAACTAAATGAGTTGGGGTCGAATCCCACAAGGAGTGGTACATGTTTAAGATTCAATAGCAAAGTACGAATATGTTCAAGTCAATCTTAGGAATAGATATTTACGAATAAAAACATAATTCAAATTAGGGAGTGACACAAGTGTCAAATAACGGAGGGGTTTGATTGTAATTATCAAGTACAAAAGCAACAAATAACACGAATTAACAAGTAATGAGATGGGTTCTTGGGATGTGATTGGATTATAGGCTAAGGTAGACAAATGGGTAATTGCAATTGTTAGTAAATAGTTGTAAATCAGTGAATAAGCTAGACTTTAGTGGAGATAAACTTTGTCTCGAACAATTTACCCTGAATCAAGTTGGTTTCTCTCGAACACCAATAACCAGCAATTAAGAACAGCCTACACTTTAGTCCATTCACTCTCTCGAGCTGAATGTGTGGAAAAGGATTTAGGATTCACTCTCTCGAGTTGAATCCATGACAACCCAATACCCACAGACCATCAATTCAGTAATCTTGGTTTTAAAACCTCTCTTTCGAGCAATACAAAAACACGAAGGTAGAGTTGCATTTGCAACTACAACCCTTTAAATTGAACCACAATTACTGATTGAAATCACTTTTAAACAACATTTAGACTATCAATTAGCAATACCCATAAGCTAAATCAACTCATAATCACATAATCACGCCCCAAGGATTGGGGTTTTAGCTAGACTTCATAAAATGATAGAAATCGTTACCGAATTGTGTTTCCATCAACTGGGTAAGATTAATTTCGTCTTTACAAAGGTCCAAGTTGAAGAATCTCAAACACCCACTTCCAATTTCTCAAAAATGGAAAACTTCAATTCTTCAAAACTAAGGAAAAATATTGTGTCAATACTCTCAGTTCAAACTCAAAAATTACTCTAATGAATGTTTAGAATAAAATTTGATACTAAACATAATGTTTGAAAATGTATTTATAGTCGCCAAAAATCTGTTGCGAAGGGCCATTCGGCTTAGTAAGTTGGGATCGCCGATCAACTTGGCGATCTGCCCTTTGGTCAGTTCCATCGCCTTTTTGCTTTGGCCTTCAGCATCCTCAAGTTCTGTAACTTTGGGTGATCCAATCAGTGCATCGCGAAACCGTTCGGCGACACGCCGACTGCTCATTTCTCTCACCGACTTGATTTTCCCCTTCAGGGCTTGGCACACTGAAACTTTAGGCGAGATAGTAGCCACTCGGCGACTCTCCCAATGGATTAGGCGATCAACATGCCTTCTTTTCTTCGTTGTTTCAGCTGCCTTGTTCCTTTTTGCTCATTAGTGTCCATGTTTTGTTCCTCAATCCAAATACCTGGAAATCAGGGATTTTACATCAGTTACTGGCACTAAATAAGCATTGGAGGACACTAAACTTATCCAAATAAAGCCCTAAATGAGTCCAATTCGTGGACTCATCAACCTTTTTACTCCTATTTATGATCTTTTTCTACTTTAGTGATAACATCATTTAAGACTTGTGTTCTTCTTTCAAATCCATTGTAATACATTAGAGGCTTGTACACGTGACAACCAGGTTTTGAGGGTTTTATTATGTTGACTTAGTTATCCGCACTTATGATATTTTAGATTTCAATTTGTCTTACTTCTGCATTTTTGTGATATTTGGATTTTATGCTAACTTATCTTGGTGGGATAAGACGAGTGCCATCACGCTCTTTTTGGATCGTGAAAGCTCTGCCTGACATTCTTCACTACACCCCTTAACAGACGACTTCACGGTCCGTGTAGGGCTTCATGGGCCGTTTAGCCGTCTGTGGTCTTTGACCAGTGGCTAGGGGTGAAACCCCCTTTTGTGTGGCCAACATGACGAGCGATTGGATGGCCCGTCAACCTCACCACAAGCCATCTAGGCGTCCGTGGGAGGGACACTTATTTGGCAACCCTGGGAACTCCTTTGGAGCCCCCAAATAGACTGTGGTCCCTTTCACGACCTGTCTAGGGATCCGTAAAGGGTTCCATGGTCCACTTTTAGGTTCTTGACCTGCCCGCTTGACTCTTTTTTAACCTTTCTCTAATCAGATGTGTTACACCGATGATTTGATCCTCTGTGTATAAGCTAAAACTCTATACACTAAATCATCTATTATATAAGTAAACAAACACCATAAACGAATATATGATCTATTAAAACTGAATAAATAATTATTCTATAATAAATATTATATCTAAACATATGGTTAATAGTATATATCCCAACAAAATCCCACTTAGACTTTCACCATCACAATTGTTATAATGTACTATATCTAAATGCATAGTTAATAGTATATACCCTAACAATCTCCCACTTAGATATTTAATCTAGAAAGTTGTTTGAACATTATTTCTAAACACATGATTAATAGTATATACCCTAACAATCTCTCACTTAGACTCTTAACAATGAATTTACAACTTTCACACTCATTCCTTTAATTCTTATCGAAAGAATTTTAAAAATCAAGTTGTTTTCTCATGCAATTTCATCTAATAGTGCTTCATTGTAACAAATTGATTTTGTACTAGATCTTGAGGGACCTTATAATGAAAGTATCCAAGAGTGTACTCTTTTCAGGAGTTTTGTCATGAATGTCCTCTCATGCATACAAAACGAAACAATCTTTGTTATGATTTCCCCACTATGACTAAGTACTATTACTATAATAACACTTACATTTTCTTGAGTCTTAATATTTTCTTCTAAATTTTTTGGTATTGAAATATTAACAACTTCTTCATGTAGTGTTCTTTAAACATCACTCCCATTACTTGAGGTAGTAGATTTTCTTATGTCTGGTAACATTTCTCCCACTACTTAAATGCAATGGAACGTCAGTTCTACCATAACAATTAGATGTTCTTGAGCGTCTGAATTTACAACCAACTCATTTGTTATTTCTTTGTTTAGTTCCTGTAAAACTAATTTACTTTTAGGAACATGATTTACTAAATGGTCCTTTTCTAGAAACCTGACAATTGTGTTAACAATTGTCTTATCCGCTCTTGCACTTCCTGGTATGTTGTCCAAAGAAGTGTGTGAACCACTTATTGAGTTATCTTTATTTTTTAGTGTGCTTAGATCAAAGGATTTGAGAATTTATATGTCACCCCCCGAGCCTATACCCTGGACGTGGCCGGCACTCAATAACCATTGGTGATCCCCAAGCGAACCCTTGGCCTAACTGACTACTTAGTGGAAGACTTACTCAAGCATTTTTAGTTTTAAATAACTGAAGGGGAAACATTTAAGTCAAACTAATGTCTGAACTGTCTGAGAATATTGAATGTAAACAGTAATAATTTAACAAAATATCTGAAGATAAATACCGAGAGACCCTCTAACATTGTCTAACTATGAAGCCTCTATTGTCTCAAATAGGCATCAGGACAGACCCACGACAAATTTAAATAAAACTATTAAAGCAAATCAATGACTGGAGTCCTCCAAAAGCAAGGAGGCCTCACCAAAAGTTGGTAAGAAGTTGGGTGATATCAACGATGCGCCTGTTGATGATTCTGAACACGTGTATCTGCATCATAAGACGATGTAGGTCGAATGATATCATTACATTGAATGTACGAGTATGTAATAAACAATAATTGGACTGAAAAACTAAAATATAACTCAACCGAACTAAAGCATGAATATGAATATGAGATAAAATCATTTAAACTTCACAAATATAATGCAGTAATAACAAATTCTGAAGTAAACTGGAATATATATATATATATATATATATACTCTTTACCTTACTGAGGAGTTTCTCTAACCGACAACCATCACTGTGAGCCTCGTGATGATACAACGTCTTACCCATGTTGTCAGAGCTGCTCTATACCTTGCCGGAGTATAGAACACAACTGTACTGATGGATCCACTAAAAATCCTGTTACATGAATGGAATAAGTAGCATACCTGTAAACTCCAATGGATGGTTACCTGGAAACAATTTCCAACATATACTTCATAAAAAATATTATTCCGCTCAAAGTAAACAATTTTCCAAATCTTACAGTTGAATGGTAGCATCAACATATTTCCGAATAAGTAGAAAAATAAAAAAATGTATAAAATTGTAAGTCTAACCGTGTCAAAACATTTGGCTCTTTGCATAAATGCTGACAATATGGTAGACAACAATACATGACACTGGTAAAAAAAAATCTCATAAATGCAGGAAGCAGAAATGACCTGAAAGGTGCATAAAAATCCAGTTCGTATAATTTTTTATTCAAACACCTCTATAGAAACTTTAACTAATGATCATAATCGGGTCATAAAAAGAAAGAGACCACAGTAAATGTTGGCTGATTTACAAATACCAACTATATAAAATAGAAATTAATGTTAATCTATTTATATTATTCCTAAAATTAATATAGTAACTATAGAAAATTGGTTGGTTTCTTCTTCATTGAAACATAAACGTTATTTTTTTTTCTTTAATTAGACCTCATTATGTAATCATCATTTAATTAATTATTAATCAACTTTATTATTAAAAAAAATCACCTTTTTAATCTATCCATATTTAGGATATTCTTCACCATTATTATTTATCTCTTCTCCTAAAACTATTTTACTTTCTTTGTATTGCTTATGTTTCTATAAGGAAATGTAGAAATCAATGCAATAGTTATGGAATTTAAAAGGTAAGTTTCATTGCAATTTAATAAATACAAAAATGTGAAAAGTCATTATATTTAATGACATTTACCATACGAGTTATTATACTTTGTAGTTACATAATATTTGGACATATAAATATAAGAAACATTGCAAATGATTGAGAAGCTCAGTCAACTTTTGGTGATGGTGATATTTCACTGTCTATTTTTATATGTGAGATTATTTATTTTCTTTTATATATATTGATGGTAAGAATATCTATCTTTTTCTATTTATGCATTTTCAGAAGGATTTATTAAAAGATGTGAGTGTTTATGAAATGTGAACCCTAAATTATGATTCTATATTTTGTAGGAGGAAGTGTTACTTGGAGACTCAAATTTATTTTCTTTTATATGAATTGATGGTAAGAATATCTATCTTCTTTTATTTATGCATTTTTCAAAAGGAATTTATTAAAAGATATGAGTTTTTATGAAAGGTGAACCCTGAATTATGATTTTATATTTGTAAAAATTAGGCAAATCACATAATATAAGAAAGAAATTACTTCCTTTCCCTACTCTTTCATTAATTACCAAAAATCCCTTTTTTAGTGTTTTTCGGATACATAATATAGCAGTGTGGATACTTAATATAGCAGCGTAGATACTTTAATTAATAACGGGCGGATACTTAAATTATTAAGTTGTTAGCAGCACGGATACTTAATTAACGGGCGGATGCATAATATAGCAGCGCGGATACTTTAATTAATAACAGGCGGATACTTAAATTAATAAAGTATCCGGTTGAGTTGAATTGGGGGAAAATAAGGGATTTTTGTATTTTAGTAAAAGAGTAGGGAAATATTGAAAATAGGTAAAGAAGTGTTGTGTATTTAAGTAATTTTTCCTTTTTGCAGGAGAAAGTGTTACTTGGAGTCTCAACCTAAAAAGGTTGCTAAAGAATTCACACATACCAAAAGAAGTGAGAATATCTATTTTCTTTTCTATATACATTTTTCAAAAGTAACATATTAAAAGACGTGAGTATCTATACAATGTGAACTATAAACTATAATTTTATATTTTGCATAAGGAAGTGTTATTTGGAGTCTCAACCTAAAAGACACATTTTGTAAATCAATAACAAAAAAAGGTTACTCATAAATTCACACATACCAAAAGAAGTGAGGATAGTTATCTTCTTTTCTATATACATTTTTCAAAAGTAGCATATTAAAAGACGTGAGTATTTATAAAATGTGAACTATAAACTATAATTTTATATTTTTGTAGGAACAAATGTAAATTCAAGTTCGAAGAAAATGTTTTAGAAGCCAATAAACAAAAAAAAATGTTGCTCAAAAATTCATATAGCAAAAGAGGTTGTTTGTTATTTATATTATGAATTGTTATTCTTTTAATCATGTATTTATCTTTTATCCTTCGTAGTTACCAGAGAAAAAAGGAAGTAAAAAGAGAACAAGACACCAAAGAGAGTTTGCTTCAGTATATTCTATTATATAATTTCATAAGGCACAATGGATATAATCATAATTAGAAAACTTTTCATCGTATAATTTTAAGAAAATAATTGTTATTTTAAGAAAAATAATTTATGAAAATTGGAGTTGTGTAATGCAAATTCTAATTACTTTTGACTTTTTGTCAATAATTTGGATTGAAAATACTTTTTTATTATTTCTCAAGTTTTTAAAAATTCTGAGTTAAATTTTAAAATTTCGTAGTTAAAATGTGTTTTATCAAAGTTGAAATCCAAAAATAAAAATAAAAAAAATAATGATCAAATGTCTCCTTTAGTTACTTATGATTGGATAGGATGAGAGAGATATGAATTTGTAAAGAAATAAAAAATACAGATAGTTTAATTTTTTAAATTATTTCTTACCATATACATTCATTATTTTTCTAACAAAAGTTTAGTTTCTTATTGTTCATTGTTTTTCTGTTTCTTTTTAAAATTTAAGTCTTGAAAACTTAAAATGGTAGAATGGTCAAAATGAAGGTCTAATGATAAATTAAATTTTCACAATTCAATGATATTTGATGAAATCATAAAAAAATTAATATTTTCAAACTTAGTCTAACTTACTTGAGGCATGTAAAACAAAGAGAATATGTCTTAAAATAAATATTAGCCATCATGTATTCTAAGTACAACTTTAATTATTTATTTCTTATGTTTCTTCGTTTTTTAATTGCTTGTTTTCAAGTTTAAATAATTAATTTAAATAGGTTGTTTCTATCTATATTGAATGCTTTTCTCGAATACTTCGATATCAAATTTTGTATAGAATGTTAAAAGAATTATAAAAACATGATAGAATCATGAATGATATTTTTTACGTAGTATATTTTGTAGCGACTCTAGAAGTAATTATTTATATACATTATGATTTAGCTAAAATTTACACTTTGTTAAGACAAGCAAAAGTAATTATTTTATAAATTTCAAAATAAACGAAAGGAAAAATTATGTAGAGATAAACATGTATATAAATAGTTCAACTTATTGAATCAAATTTTCTTTTCGTTACAAAAATAAGGAGCATAAGTTTAGCAATATAAAAACTATTTTTAGAAGATAAAAGACTCTTAAGCGATTTAAAATTATAAAAGATATAAAACTTAAGTACTAATAATAAACTAAATTAAAACTTGAAATATGAAATATATAATCGTTAGGATGTCACTATAAAAAATATATAGAATATTTTAAGTACTCAACTATTCTAAAAAGTTATTTAGTGAATTTAACGAGCTATTATGACCGCGCGAAGCGCAGTTAAGTTCACTAGTATATAATAAAAAGAAATTACTAAAGATTAATTTTTTTTAGTATTAATATTTTTTTATTACCACGAAGCATGGATAAATACACCTGTGTGTAATTTACTAATTAATCAGCCAAAATAAGGGGTTTAGTCGAGGCACAAACATTCATATCAACAGGCCAGCCATTTGGTCTTTTGCTACGAAGAGAAAAACCTCACCGTCAGCGCGGTGCACTACCCCCAGCTCCGCCATAAGATGGAGGAAGAAAAGGCCGCAGCATACTACGACGAACTCACACGTAAAGGAGAAGGCGCCGCAAGATTCAAGCAAGGTCTAGGCTTTTCTTCAACTTCAAATGACGCCGTACCCATCCGTGGCTCTGCTCTCGTTTCTTCCTCTTCATTTCTGAGTAGTTTTGTCAGGGCATCAAGCCCGTCCAAAACCACCGAGTTCGAAAAACAAGCTCAGGTCCAAATCATCCAAAACAAGCTCAAGAAGAAACCTAAAGACAATAAAGATTGCCTTTCTTTTAGGGTTTCCAAAGGAAAATCCACTAGAAGTACAAGTCCAAGTCGCGAAAAACGTTCCAGCCGGAGAACCCCGAGTCCAAGCCAGAAGTTAAGGCGCCGGAGTCGAAGCCAGAGCAGAGACAAAGAGAGGCATTCGAGGCGGAGTGAAAACCGGGATGCTTATAGGTCGAAGCGTCCACATAGGTCTACAAGTAGAAGTAGAAGTAGAGACAGAGATAAACAAAGGAAAAGAGAAAGGCAAAAGGAGAAGCAGAGTACAAAGAGGACAAGGAGTGTGTTACCACGGGATGGAAGACCGGAGAAAGTTGGGAAAGATAGAGCTGCTACGGTAGATTATAGCAAATTGATTGAAGGTTATCAAAATATGGTAATTTTCATTCTTATTTCTCAATGTAACTTGGTTTGATTATAATTTGTGCCATTTTTGCTGCTAATATAATACACATTCTAGGCAGTGAGTGAAGCAGATTGGTACAATATTCTCATTGTCTTCAAAAGTGTCAATTGTACTTCCTGATCTCAATTAGACAGTATGTTTTTGAGGAGAATCCCACTAGTGACCAAAACTGTGATCATGTCCGCTAGAGAAGCTTGCAGTCAGTTTAACAATTCCAGAGTTTTAACTATATCAAATTATTAGTACTCTACCCACGTCACACTAGGCCGCTTTACTAGTCTTTACTGATTACTCAAAACCTAAAGACTAAAGTAAGGGTTTGCAATTGTAGCTATATGATTTTAGCTTTAGTTTTAATCTTGTTGGACTATTTGATTTTAGTTTTAGTTTGTAATTGTAGGTTGTAGCTTTTGCAAGTTCGTAAAGGTTTGTAATTTGATTAACATAAGAAATTTCATACTATGTTTTGGTGGTGACATGTAATTATAGCCTTCGTACTATATTTTCTTTTATTGATGCAATATCTCATTTTCTTTCTTGTTTCACTATGTCAAAGCATTTAAAGAAGTGAGAAGTCATATAATATTTTATGGACATTTTCTTATTGGGTAAACCGAAAATCGAACCTATAACGACCAAAACCCAATAAATCGAACCGATAATACACAAAACTGAACTGAACCGACCGATGCACACCCCTAGATAATGTTGCCTGAAGATGTTGCCTTTATGTTTTATGCTATAAGGATGACCGGATTGTAAAGCGTCATATAGATTCTTATCCAGCGTTATTAATTTATGTAAATGTGTTTCAGACCGATGTACTTACAAATTTGTCAAAACTAAAGAAACGAGGAATCTTCTGATTATTGAGCATATAAAAATGACACTGTAGTTGCATAGTGGATTTTATCAATTCTCCCATATCCATATATTTCCTCTAACTATCCATCTGAGGCTTCAAATATGTGATAATTGACTGGAAAAAACCTATATGACTACATGGTTGATGTTTCTTTCATCATCAGCAAGTTCTCTTAATTGTTAGTGGTTACCAAGTAGGTGCAACCAATATCTTGGATCGATAGCCTGAAGTTTGTTTGTTGGACTCTTTTATTGTATCCTGTAAGATCTGTAAGTACTTTGTTTTAGATTATGAAGCCCCATGTCCTCATCATTTATTAGATGATGAGTTTTTTGTGAATACAAAGTTACCCTTCTCTCAAAAAAATGATTATGAAGCCTGATGTTGTTTATGTTTTGTTTCTACGTTGAACAGACTCCAGCTGAAAGAGTCAAAGCCAAAATGAAATTTCAACTTTCAGAAAGTGGTATTTTAAACTTCTTTTTCTGCTCTTTTTTGGGTTTAGAAGTGTTACTGTTTGTATAATATTCTTCACTTGTGGATGCCTAATATGTAAATTTGGCTATTTAATGTACTGTACAGTGGATACTAATATGTTTAATTAGTTGAGGAGATATTACCTAAATCTACTGATGGTTATGAGGCTGCAACTCTTTCTAGAAAAAATGATATAACAATAGTGATGATTGTTAATAGGAAGGTCTGAGCCTATCATCAATACATGCAAGAAATAGCAAAACAAGTACTCCCTCTAGTCCATATTAAGTGAATTGTTGGGTATGACACACCTCTTAAGAAAAATATTTAAGGACATGAATTGAAGGCTACTTTCTGCTTTTGCAACCTTTGGATTAATTTGTAAACTATCCTAGAAAATGTAAAGTAGTTAAGAACCTCGTTAAAAAGAAGGGTAAATATGGAAAAAAATCCCAATAGTTTTCTTGAATTTTGAAAAATTCACTTATTTTGAAGTAAGAAAAAAGTTGCAATAATTCACTTAAGGCCCTCTTGGCCATGTGAGATAAAATCATCATATGAAATCATCTGAGAGGGAGATACAGGAAATCATCTGGAGTGCATTCCGAAAGCCACAACAAAGGAGGTTAGCAGTGACAAAGCTGATTTGGCTATGAAAATCTCAAAGGACCAAAGCACCATAGTTTCCTTGTAGAATGACACACAAATTGAAGTGTGGATGGTGGAAGATATAGAACCAATCCAATAGGATCAGAGTCTTACTATCCGAAAGGAGAAGGAGACATCTGCATGGGTAAGACAAATTCTGATTAAGTTGGGGAAAATGTTTGGAGTCGATTTCCATGGACATGAGGAGTCGCTGGAGTTACTTATGCAAATAGACAGCTGCAAGCAGGCTAGAAAGATGGAAAACGATTCCATCACTAAGAGGTCTAGATACAAGGGGATTTTAGGAGCTTAAAAGGCTCACATCTGTTGACATCAATTTCAAAAGTGATGGAAAAGAGAGGGGGAAAGAGGACAATGTTTTACCATGAAAGTAAAATTTGTGTCCTGGAATGTAAGGGGACTTAATAGTGGGGATAAAAGAAGATTGGTGAAGAGCTTAATTCTCAATTGAAATGCCGATGTAGTCTTTCTACAGGAATCTAAGCTAGAGGGGGAGTTTAAAGATATGATAAAAGAATTATGGGGTGGAAGATGGGGCAAATATGCTTGTCTTCAAGCTAGTGGCACTAGAGGGGGAATTCTGATGTTACGGGATAGCGAGAGGGGAAGTTCTATAAATTGGCTCTTACACTCTTACATGTAAACTTGAGGCTCTATTGCAGGATTACAAGTGTCATATAATAGGAGCATATGCTCCAAATTGTAGGTTTGAAAGAGAACATGTATAGGAGGAAATAAGAGTTGTCAAAAGTTTGTTTGAGGGACCATGGGCAGTGTGTGGTGACTTCAATGTAACAAGATTTCCATCTGAGAAGAGAAATTGCAAGAGGAGAACACCAACAATGATAGATTTTTCAAATTTCATTAAAGACATGGATCTTTTGGGTTTACAACTAGAAAGGGGTGTTTTACCTGGTTCGAAGGAGACAACAACAATGCTGCTTCTGGAATTGATAGGATTCTGATATATAAGTAGTGGGATGACAGTTTCAACAAAATTAAACAAGTTGTGTTGGAGAGATTATGCTTGGATCACAATCCAATTGCAGTACAATGTGGAGCTTGGGATCACAACATATTTCAAGTTTGATACCTGGTGGTTGGCTGAGGGTTTTGTGGAAAGAGTCAAAGGGTGGTGGGAGTCATTTGTCTTTCATGGGAAGCCTGATTACATCCTTGGATGTAAATTAAAGGCTTTAAAAGGTAAACTGAAGGAGTGGAGCAACATGAGCTTTGGAAATCCAAGAATGCAAAATGTCCAAATATTGAGCGAGTTAGCCATTCTAGATACAATAATGGAGAACAACATTTTAACATCATCAGAGGCAGCTTTGAAGGCATCTTCTCTAATAGATTATGAAGAGCACTGAAAAAAAGAGGAGATAACATGGAGACAAAGATCAAGCGCACTTTGGCTGAAAGAGGGAGACACAAGTACCAAATTTTTCCATGAAATGGCCAATGCAGATAAAAGAAGCATTAATATTGACCAACTGATGATTGAAGAAGAACCTTTGATAGATCCACTGAGAATTGTGGGGGGGGGGGGGGNGGGGGGGGGGGGGTTATTGGGTTCTATCAGAAGTTGTATTCTGAAAACATAGGTTGGAGACCTTTAATTAACTTGATCAATTGTCCGGTTATCACTAAGGAGGAGAGAGAAGCTCTATAAGGGGAGGTTGAGGAACAAGAAGTATTTTCATGTTTGAAGATGTGTGCAATGGACAAAGCTCTTGGTCTAGATGACTTCGCAATGGGGTTCTACATCAAATGTTGGGATGTAGTAAAATATCATGAAAACTTTCAAGAACTTCTACTCATGGTGTCTTTGAGAAAAGTTTCAATGCCACATACATTGCTTTGATTCCAAACAAGAATGGAGCTAAGGAACTGAGAGACTTCAAACATATCTATCTCATAGGTAGTGTCTACAAGCTGTTATCAAAGGTGCTGGAAAGATTGAAGAGGTGTTGATAAGCTGGTAGATGTTCAACAAATGACTTTCATAAAAAAACAGACAAATAATGGATGCTATCCTAATTGCAAATGAAGTGGTAGATTCTAGAATCATTTGAGGGAAGGCATGAATTTTGTGCAAATTGGATATTGAGAAGGCATATGACCATGTAAACGGGGAATTCTTGCTGAAAATGCTCTCGTGTATGGGTTTTGGAAGGAAGTGGGTTCACTGGGTAAGATATTGCATCTCCACCAAAAGATTTTCAGTTCTTATCAGTGGATCACTTGGAGGCTTTTCCCCTACAAATAGGGGCTTGAGGCAGGGGGATCCTTTTGTCTCCTCTCTTTATAATGAATGTCTAAGAGGCTCCCAAGGCCTAGCTCGAGTGGCAAAAGGTGGAGTATTTGTGGCTTATGTCACAGGTTCATGCCCAACACCATGCAAAGCAAAACCCATTATTTAAGTGGAGAAGGGTCGAGGGGAGGGCCCATTATCCACCGCACAGCCCAAAGGGCGCGTCACAGGCGAATTTCTCGGTTATCATAAAAAAAAAATGAATGTCTAAGAGGTTTTGTGGAAGTCACAAACCAAACCCCAAGTTCAAATGCCAACATGGAAGTCACATACCTGCAGTATGCTGATGATACCTTAATCTTCTGCGATGTTGAGAAAGGGCAAGCTAGTTGTTCCCAATCAATGAAGTTCCTAATATGTTGGAGTTGTCTGGAATTCTAGGAGGGGAAGTAGGCTCCCTGTCTTTTATGTACCTATGTATGCCTCTAGGTGCCAAGTCAAAGGCCATGAGCATTTGGAACTTAGTGATTGAAAAGTGTGAGAAGAAGTTAACTAGATGGAAATCTCAGTACATCTCCTTTGTTATGCCCCTAGGTGCCAAGTTAAAGTCCATGAGCATTTGGAACTCAGTGATTGAAAAGCGTGAGAAGAAGTTAACTAGATTGACATCTCAACACATCTCCTTAAGTGGCCGAGTCACTCTCATCAATTTTCTTTTGGATGCTCTCCCTACTAACATGATGTCTATCTTTCCCATTTCTGATGGAGGGATAAAAAGTTTAGAGAAGATTGGAGAGATTTTCTTTGGAAAGGGATTGAGGAAAATGACTACTGTTTGACACTTGGTCAAATTGAACGAGGTTCTATGGGGAAAGAAGCAAGGGGGTTTAGGAGTGAGAAATCTGAAATTCAAACAAGGCACTCAGGCTGAAGTGGTTATGGAGATACTCACAAGAACCTCATGCACATTAGGGCAAAGTAATTAAAGCTAAATATGGAGAGGAGAACAAATGGAGGTATCTACACCCTATGGTGCAAGTTTATGGAGGTCTATCTGAATCTTTTAGCCTTTTTGAGAAATAACACAACTATGAGGGTAGGCAATGGAAGTATGACCTCCTTTTGGAAGGACAAATGGCTGGGACATGCTAGTTTAAAAACCCTTTTCCCTGAGATGTATGTGTTGGTAGTACATCAACAAATGAGTTTAGCTGACAATTGGACACAACAAGGATGGAACATCCAGTTTAGAAGGAGTTTAAATGACTGGGAAATTGAAACTGTGAAAGAATTTTTAGAGCTCTGGCGGAGTTCAAAGGGACAAGAATGAGGCTGATAGACTATCGTGGAACAAAGATAGCAAAGGCATGGTTAAGGTGAACTCAACACAAGTTTTTGAATAAAGGTGGCCAGCAGCCACCACAATGGTCATGAAAACAGATCTAGAAAACAAAAATTACTTCAAGGTGACATGTTTTACTTGGTTACTGGCAAGAGAAGCAATATTGACACAACAAAATCTCAAGAAGAGGAAGTTCTCTATGTGCTCTAGATGCTATTTATGTGGACAAAAGGTTGAGATAGCCAACCATCTGTTTTTAAAGTGCAAGATAACAACCTAACTTTGGAGGATTTTTATCAGCCTCAGGGGTGTTGTTTGGACTATGCCTAACAGAATCACCCACCTCCTCTACAGTTGGGAAGAGGTAGGTGGGGGAGCTTCAGACAAAAATAGATGGAGGATTGTCCTAGCCTGTATCTGCTGGACAATCTGGAGAGAGAGAGAGAAATGCTAGATGTTTTCATAGCAAAAGTTGTGATCTTCAGAAGATCAAATGGTGTAAACAGGTGTACCTAGAGGATACTGAGTCAATTATTCAGATCCTTGGCTCTATTTAGATTTAGATTCAGATATCTTGTTTTGTTGATAAGTTGTAATTATGGCTTTCAGTACAATGTTGTACTGATTTTAGTCAATACATACGAATGTTACCTTTCTAAAAAAAAATCATATAAGATGGAATTGAAGTTTTGTTTGTACATGCAATTTGGATTCTTAAGTTGTAGTTTTTGCTCATAAACATAAAATCCTCAAATTATCAAAATTGCCCAACTCTTTATACAATCTTACGAAATAAGCAAAAGTTCATAACAAAAGTATAATACATTATCACAAAGCTGTTCTAAAAGAAAATACAACATTTATGATCGAACTTAAGTTCACTAAAAAAGTAACAATTGAACATGAGTTCCCTAATGAGTTGTAGTGTATTACTCTTTATTTGAGTTGTTTGTTGGTCAATATCATTAGTAAAATATATCATTATGTTCATATTTCGTGAAAAATTCATTACTCTAGTATTCTCGCAAAAAATTATGTAGATACAAATGATTTTTTTTTCCTTACAAAATATAAACATGTGAGTATTTTATATGTGAAAATTGTGAAATTATGATTTGGCTTTTTTGAGAATTTGGGATTTCATCTCATGATATGAAATCGCATGTCCAAACGTTGATTTCATTCATGGTTTCAAATTACAAGATTAAATCGCATGTCCAAACACCTACTTAATATGGACTAGAGGGAGTATGTCATAAGAACATATTGTTGCTTATAGGTTTACCTGAAGTAACCTTTTCCTAAATTCTTGCTCTGCTTTTTGTACATTTCTGTTTCATATTAGTTGTCTACTTATCTTCCAAGCTCATACAAAAGCTGGAAGAGGTGGTAGCTTATCACTTAAACTTAATATGAGTATGGATTTAACTAGCCCGTTGTTTTCTTTTGTTTCCTTTTGACAGTTCGAAAAGATGAAACAAAAAGCATGGGCTCTGGATGGGAGCGTTTTGACTTTGACAAGGATGCCCCTTTGGATGACAACAAGATTGAAGGTTAGCTATTTGGTTGCTATTGCTTACATATGAACATAGTCAAATTGAATCCTTTTCCTTATCACTTGTAGTAGGATTCTTATTGTTGCTGCAATCAGGCAGTGCTAGAGTGTGTTTGGATGGGTTTAAAAACAGGTAAAAATAGCTTTGAAGCTCTTTTAGCTTATTAATATGGTAATAGGGTGAAGCATATAACTAAAATCAGATTCCAGGTGTCTTGCACTGCGCTAGTTAAAAGGATGGACTTCAATATTCTTCCTTTATTTCCGACTTGTATAGCTATACCGACTTGTATAGCTATTTGTAGCCTGCTAGAAATCCTCAACGTAATGATGATTTCATCGGATGCAGAATTCCAATACACTATTGGTCAATGTGCATATAAGATGCAAACTAAAACAACATTTAGGTTACGTAGCTTGTGTATGAAGGATTTGTTCATTTCATGAAATATTCATATCTCAAGGAAGCATCTTAAGTTGGATGAGGTTTTCACTACAAATAAAACAAATGTACTCTGGTTTGTTATAGCAAAGCTGGTTTATTACATGTATTACATATGAGTGATGTTTGCATGAAACTAAGGTGACTTTCTTACTGGGGCATAATGATATTTTTATTTGTTTCTCATGGGACACAATATCGGAGCCATGATCTCGGTGAAGGGGGTTCAAAGTATAAATTAAGAAGCAAATATGTGAAAATTATAAGATGAAAAATGGAGCGAGACAAGGAAGGGATGCCTTGTCATGTCGTGTTTAGCTTCTTCCTACTTCGATCCTACCTCATTGAGCCTTTTAGAATTCTTGTGTTCTTTATTTTCTTTTATTTTGCAGTATTTTACTTTAGTTTGAACTTTCTTTAAATTTTGAATTACTGTCCATTCAATCATATGTTTCTTTGAAAATCACTAAGCTTATTTACAAGGTGGGATTGAGTTACTAATATTATATATAACTCAAATAACTTTAGCTTGGTTTCCATCTCTTTAGAATAGAATTGGAAAAAATAAGAAACAAATACTATGAAATTAAAGAAAGAAATTCAATTGAATAGATATTGTTAAAAAGGATATTCACGACTTTCAAATTTCTTCATTTGATTAAATTAAATTTACCTTATTTTATATAAATTTTTGTCTAACTCAATTGCAAGTTAAATAGCAATTCATTGTTTTTTAAATAGTTTCTTCCGGTTAGTACATGGAATGAGAGTTATGAAGAAACGAAGTGAGCAATAGAAATAAGAAGAATAAAAGACAAAAATACAAAGAATGTGCCTACTATATTTAAACAAAGCCTAATTGAGAAGAAGAATTAACATAGAAGAGAAAAAAAAAGAATATAGCTTCACATTGAGCCCAAAAGCAATGAGAAAATAATGAGAGAAAAAAAATAAGAGTTTCAGATTGCGCCCAAAAACAATGAGGGCTTTTTCATTGGGTTGTATTCTGAGCTCAAAAGTTGAGAGCCCATCGCTTAGCCTATGGGACTTTCCAAAGCAAAAAAAAGGGGGGAAATAGTGCACTTAGTGGGACTCGAACCAGAGCGTTAAAGACAAAATTTGAACTCCCTAAGCTTCCAAACCTCCGTTCTTGCTTATATCAATGTTTTTGTAGACAGAAAAGTTCCTTTATTTGCCGACACTGATACATTGTTGATTGCTTTAGCTGTAGAAGATGATGGTGCTTTAGTCAACCACATTGGTAAAAGCTTTCGGTTTTCTACGGTGGAGGTACATCTCTTTTTCTTTGTAGCATTTCCTTCTCATAACTGCATTGTTGCAAATGGGCTCTGATCATGCCAAAGAGCGTGAACAGATGTTTGTGCTATTAATTTTTTTGGTTGATTTGAAGACTAGGAGGGAGGAACAAATTAAGGCTGCTCATGATGAGGCTATTTTTGGAGCTCCCTCACATCTGCCACGTTCACCTTCCACAGAAACAGATGATGAAGCAGAAGATGGTAATGGCAAAAAGGACATATCTGAAGTTGCCCCTGCTACAAGTCTCATCAGTGGGCAGGTGATATCTTAAATCTTGTCATAGTAGTTTTTTGCTAATTATTAGAGTACCATGGTTAGGTCTTCACCCTTTTATCTTCATTTTTTCGTTCCACTCTGCCTAATCATTCTTGTATTATATGAATTTAGGCAGTGGCAATGCAACAAGGTTCTTGGCGTGATCGTGTGCGTAAATCATGACTTGTGTGAATTCTTGGAAATTGAGGGTTTTTGTATTTGTGCTAGTCTTGTGTGGGTTGTAACCCGCTGCCTTTTGGAGTAGTGCAAGGTCCTTGTTTTGTACTGGGGAAATTGTGAAGGGTGGGTATTTATGGAGTTGGGCTTTCAGCTTTAAAATATCCATTGTAGGTAATGATCTGTGTCATATTCTAATTTTCTTATGGAGAAGTAGCATGGAACAGTGCAAATATTTTTCTGTAAATATTCTCTTTGGTACTCTTAAACTTTGAATTCAGCAGCCCTTGTATAGTTTGTATGTGGACGTCAAGTATAGTGCTTTTGCTAAGATTCATCACCTGTAAATCAAATTCGGTTATAAATATAGGTCATATGATAGTCATAGAATTCTTCATTGAGAATCATATTTTCAAACTAAGCTTCAGCCATACTGGATGAGTAGTGGATTGCACTCAATATTCTATGGGAGATTTACAAATAGAGGGTGCGCATGATATGGTATATACTGAAATGCCACATTGTACTGAAAAAAAATTAATATCGTGGTTTTAGAATTATGATATTCGGTTGGTCTATGGTATACATTTTATTTTTATTTGGTATTCGGTACGGTATTTGGTATTTAAAAATATCATATTGAATTATCAAATATTATACCAAAGTATATAGTTACATGAATAATACATATATTATTAAAAAAATACCAACAAATATGTAACTTAGTATTAGTATAAATTAAATGTTTAGAAGTTGAAACTTTAACTACTCTATTTTGATTGAAATGTATTTGAAATATAATTGATTATCAAAGGAGTTGTTTGTACTTTATTTTGAATATATATTTCTACATGTGTAATGTGTTTGTATGATACAATTGAGACCTTTTTTTTGTTGTTGAAGTCATAATACTCTATTATATGAAAATACATTAGTCGAAGTTTAACAAACTATGATTATCGATTTACTATACTGTAGAATACCGAAATTAAACTTTAAAATACCGAACCATACCGAATTAAATTGTAATAGTAATGGTATAATGCTTTAAAAATTGAATACCAAAATCACACTATCAAAACTTTTAATTACCGTACTATACCATGCCCACCCCTATTATTTTTTTACGGATATATACGACAACAATCCATATCTACAAAATTTTAATTTACAGCACTATTTTACTTTTTTTTTTAAAAAAGCATAAAATGTTTATTTCAAATATAAAACCTCCAAAGAACTCACAAGTCACAAGATTAAGAATTTTTTTGATCTCTCTTTCGAACATTGTGAACATGTTTGGCATTGGAAGAGCTACTGAGCCAAAGATCAATTAACGATCTCCAATTCACCTCTATTTTACTTTCTATTCTCTATATTTAGAGAGTAAAATAGAGAATTTCACTATCCTTCTTTTATAGAGAGGTGGAGAATTATTATTCATACTCTCGTTTCACTTTTTTATTATTTTATTATTATTTTTATTATTTTGTAATTTTTCATATAAGACCATTAATTAAATCTCTAATATTCATATTTTTTTAAATGTAATATAATATTTAAAAAAATATATTATTTAACATATACTACTTCCATCCTGAATTAATAATATTCCATTTTTTAAAATTTTGTCACTTTAATATACTTTGATTTTATTATTAATTTTCATTATAAAGAATGAACAAAATTTAATGGTCTACAATTGTTCAAACTATTCGTGATCCATATTAAAAGAAGAAATATTTCACAATGAAACAAGAATCGTGCCAAAAAGATGTTGAACGTGCATTCAGAGTTTTGCAATCACGTTTTGCAATTATTGAAGGACATTCACGTTTGTGGAGAAAGGAAGTGCTACATGATATAATGACTAAATGTATTTAATGACATAATATGATAATCAAGGATGAACATCATCTTAATGCACCAATTCAAGATGTCGTAGAGGCTCTAACTGCAACCACATAAATGATGGTAGATGAAAATCTCCAGTTTCGGTTTGAACAATTTTTAGCTAGACATAAAAAAATGAAGGACAAAAATGCTCATTTTGAACTATGTAATGCATTAATGGAGCATCTATGGGAGCAACGTAATAATCTTGAAAGTTGAATATTTATGAAATGTTTATATAATTGTATTTTATTAATGATTTCACTTTTATTTGAATTGTCCATTAATTTGTATATTATATAATATTTGCTTACAATTTATGTTATTTAGAAAATTAAAATAAAATATAATTTAATATTAGACAATGAATTTCAAAAAATAAATTTTTATATCACATGAAAATTATATAAAGTGATTATTTGGAAAAAAGAAAAAAAATATTTATATTATGAAATAAGAAAATAAGAATGAAATAAATAATAATAATATAATATTAAGAATAGAGAAAAAAATTCTTTTTAGTGAGTAAAATACATAATTGAGTTGGAATTGATTGTCTGAAAAAACTGAGTACTATATATGTAAAGATTAAAATAGATAATAGAATTGAAGATGCTCTTGTATTAGAATCTTACTTTTCTTGGCTATACAAAGATCATGATCTATTAGTTAAATGTGAAAAGTTCCTTCTTGTATGGGGACTCACACGAGGAGGTATACATAGAAATAACACCCGCACAAATGTGCAGAGGCGTATCCAGGATTTCGGCTAGATGGATGCACGATTACGAAAAAATGTATCTCTAATATAAATTTGATCGATTTGACTTTTAGTTTGTAATATGAATCATTAAAGTTTAAAAATTATAGATCCAAAATATATAATACTACTAGTTTTAAATTTTAATATACACGTTTGATTAAATTATATAAAAAATTTACAATGCTAAATTTTTTAGGAATTCTCAATGTAATACACTTGAAAATTTTGAAAGAATAAAGGAAAAAAACAAAAGAAAAATTAGTTGAAACGACAAAAGTGTAACTGATAACCACTTGAAAAAGTGTTACTCAAAGAAACAAGATAGATATAAGATTTAAATTTCTATCTCTCAGTTAGATAAGTGCATCCAATCATCATCGCATTTTTATATGATACTTTGAACATGAGTTCACACATCTATATTTAAATATTTTTTAAAAAATATAACACTACTATATATGATTTAGAGAGGGGAGCATGGGTTCACGTGAACCCACGACACCCCCTCTAGATACGCCTCTGCAAATGTGGTCATACCTAGAGGACTATCACATAAGCAAGAGGACTTTCTAGTTAGACCACAACTCTTTCATGGTTTTCTTAACATCTCTCCATGTACATTTGTTGGTCACCTGTACATATCATTCTATGTTGTAGGTATATTAAAGAGAAAATATATAAAATGACATCGAAATTGTCCCCAATTTTCAAAAAGACATCTTATCTATGCGGCGGTCCTATTAACCTTCTAATTATTTTTGAACTGATATTATTACATCATTTTTGTTCACTTGACATAGAGAGTGTATATACTCTCTTAAAGAGCGTGAACATCCTCAAAATAATAAATATAATTTTATTTTTGTAAGTGTTTTGTTATAAAATATATTTTTTTGTTTTTCTTATTATCTTGACCTTTTTTCGTTATTATTATTTTTTCTTTCTTCAAGCTTCTTCAAAAATTCATTGTCATCTCCATTGAAACTCCTCACTTTCAATCTCACTATTTTATTATAATTCCACCCTCCTTTTATTACTATTAGTTTAACTTTTTTTCACTTTATCTAAATATTTCTTTATTTTTTTTTATCATTTTTATTATTTCTTTCTTTCTTCTTTTTTTTTTTTTGGTTTTTTTGTTAGTTTATATATTTTTTTTCTCTTTCTATATTGTTACCTTTATAAGAAAATAAAATAAATTACATTACTTTTCTTCTTTTCTCATTTATTATTTTTATTTTCTCTTTTATTCTTTTCTCATTTATTATTATTATTATTATTATTATTATTTTCATTTTAAGCTTTATTAGAGAAAGCATTTGGTAACATTTTTATTATTCTTTCTTTCTTTTTTTTCCTTCTCT
>NC_064285.1:36429427-36594068 GCF_019186545.1 Solanum stenotomum | reverse complement strand
CCCCCCCCCCCCCCTTTTCTTTTTGTTAGTTTATCTTCTTAATTCATAAATTTTCTAAACTTGACAGACTGATTTCAAATGGGCATCTCTCTCATTCGAACTCAAATTTAGTAAACTCGGTGGCGTTGGAAAGAGGATTCAAAGATATTTCAGTTGATATCTTATGGGCCACCTAACTCATCATATACTGAAAGTTATGACCGTTTGAAATTGACTCAAAACTCACAACTTAAGCATAACTTGCAAAATTCTCAATTTGGCTCTTTCTAAAATTAGCTCTTTCTAATACCGATGTGTTACAATAAAACATTCAACTAAATATCATACAACAATATTTTATTACTTGAAGGTTGAAATGCAAGTTCAACAACAGTTTAAGACATTGAATTAAAATCAAATTAAATACTCCCTCCATTTCATATTAATTGAATTGTTGAGACATTTTTCATTTTTCAAATTAACTTAATTGTTCAATTTTCAAGACTACTTTTATAATGTTTTTCTAATTTTACCCTTCATTAGTTAGTATTGGAATAAGTTATTAATAAATGTTTAGTTATTTTAATCATAATTTTGTTAATAATTAATAAGGGTAAAAATGAAAAGTTAAGTCTAATTTATGTCTTAATCTTCTTTTCTTAAAGGATGTGAAACACCTCAATAATTCAATTAATATGAAATGGAGGGAGTAGTAATGCTTAAATTACATAATTGGTGAGTAATAAAAAAAATAAATTCAATAACCCTATTTGAATCCTCCACATTCAGTTCTCCCTAAATGTGTGCGAACGAATTTATTCACCCATTAGGTGCTTCTTTAAGCAACTTTTTACACAAATTAAATGAGAAGTTCAACAATTTCTTTTTTAACGTGTCAAATTTATTTATTCACTCATTATGATCATATTTAATGTAATTTCTTACCCATATTACTTGCTCTTAAAAACTTCATTTACAACAATTATTTTTTCTTCTTCTCACCTATTAATTGTTTTTTCACAACATTCCACAACAGAAAAAGAAATTGTCGTGTCATTAAGAATTTTGAGTAACTCAATTATTTTTTATTTTTGTCTTATTTATCTTCCTTTTTCTCTGAAGTGCATATGAATTATTACCAAGCATGTAGGTCACTATCGTTATTTTTACATTTTGTTTCATTATACGTTTCTTGCTTGTATTTCACTGGATGTTCACATCATTAGTTAGCATATTTTATTTTTAATTTTCTTTCCACTGGATGTTCGATGCAGTGGCACTTTCATAAACATCTGTCAAAATGAAATTCTTTTCAATTATGAAATTTTATTCGATTAGTAATTACATTTATCATTCTAACGAGTCTAAATAAATTAACATGGGACACACGTGCAACGCACGTGCCCAAAACTAGTAATAATTATAATAAGTGGAAGACACGGATACTTTATATATAGAGAGTGGTCATATATATATATATAGTACGATACAAAATGTACAAAAAGGCCCAAAAGTGACTAAAAGACAAACTAACACAAGATATCAAGCCCCGGGACTTGGTGTTACTTATACAGGAGCTACTACGAACAGAAAGTCATATAATATACAGAGAACTGATTAATCCAAAATACAACATGAGAGTTAGTACAAAAGAAGGACATCAATAAGTCTCTGAATGCCGGGAGCTCACCACAAATCTAAGTTTCTGACCGCCACAAGAGATCCAACCGCTCACTGAGAGTGGCTCGAACTGGGAGCTACATCAGAAAAAGATGCAGATATGCAATATGAGTATCAAAACACGAGGTGTCCGGTAAGCATCATAGGCCAACCGAGCTCAGAAAGATACACTATATAAAAGAAGCATGATGATACTAGCAAGTCAAGCTGGGAAAGCTAAGGCACAACAAGAATAGAAAAGAGAGAAGGAAGTTAACACCAAGCAAGATACACACAACACAAGTAATCAACACACTCAAGCTAACTTATGAAATGATACATTGTAAAACTTCAAGGAAAGGGAAAATCCTAAGCCCGAAAGAAAATTAAGCCGCCTGGAATGATACCTCAAACTTAACCATAGGTCAATAACCCGAATATATGTACCCACAGGCATCTTGGAATGGCACGTCGAGCTTACCAATAACTCAGATATATGTATCAATGGGCCGTGTAGGATGATACATCGAGCTTTTCAACAATGCAAAGCTAATTAATAAAATGTAGCCCGAGCCTCAGCCAACGGGCCGCTCAGAATGATACATCGAGCTCATCAAAGTAAAAGTAGTTGAAAGGTGCGATAAATCAAGTAAAAGGGCCTTTTACCACTTTTAAATCTAAACGGGTCTCAAGGACTTCCATTCATTAGGGTTAATTTTCCCTTTTTACAAAACCAAGTCATTCTTTCCCAAAAATCAATCACATAGACACTCCTCAGAAGCATTACCACAACCAATTCATGCCATACACACAGAATTGGGTAGAACACATGTCACATCACAAGAGTACTAACCTGGACCTCATGCCAATCAAAGCTTACGGCCTTAGACCCAACAGTTTAATAAACATCCAAAATCACAACTCAAGGATCCATACCATCAATCAAACCAATCAAACACAAGACAATCCTAAGTTTCACTCCACCTAGAAGCAAGGTCTAATGATACTACTCACACAACACCTAAACTAAGGCCTCTCTAACAAAAAATTAAGCTCAACACAACCTAAGGGTTCAACCTAAATCATGAAATGCTACCCGAATATAATTAATCTAACTAAACCAAATCTAAGAAATGCACCCTCAACTTTACTCTTCTTCCATTGGTCGAACCATACTCTAGCAACACCCTTCAGTTGGTATGCATCTAATTCCACTCGCTTAGCATCAACAACATGCATAACCTCAAAAACTTTTTGCAATTCTTCCACAAAGTTTTACGGATCATCAGTGACACTTGAACCGATGAAGTCTAGAGGATTCATCCTTAAGAACTCACAGATCCTGGATGTATCAGCCATATCCTGTCGATTCCCTCGTTGTTGCCCAACTTGGTTGGTTACAGCTTGGCTCAACATCCGTATAGCATCTCGGAACTCAACATTAGTACCCTCTCCTTGGGGTTGCACTTCTGGTGCATTAGGTATCCCTTGATTCTGTAGATCGACATTCCTCCTAGTAGGACGACCTTAGACAACTCTTCATAGAGGCATGATCTGAAAGATATGCGCAAGCATAAGTTAGAAATGAACTTTTATAGAGATGAACTCTATCACACGAAAATAGTATGAAAGAAGGGAGATAGTTCCTAAATGTCGCAACCTCCTAATTATAGATGTGGGGCGCTTCACATCGAGAACTAGGACTCTAAAAACACGACTTCATAGACACCCTAGGACTCTTGAACTCTGTGCTTTGTTACTAAGTTTGTCACTCCCCGAGCCTACACCCTAGACGCAACTGGCACTCGAGAACCATTGTTGGCACCAAGTGAACCCTTGGCCTGGCTTAATGTCATGACCCATGGGTGCACCCTAGATGTAACATGGAGTACTTGACCCCGAAGGGGTCTCATACAAGCCCTTAGCATATCATAACATAAGATAATAGAAAAGTACGGAATTTTAAAACATTTTTCATACAATCAAAGTCTTTATAAAAGCAAAGAGGAAGTCTTATTACACTTGTCTCAAACCATCTAGAATATGAACATCTTAGGGACCAAGCCCATACAATAGTCTCAAGACATGAAAATAGAATACATAAAGGAAATGGTGGCTTTATCATCGATGCTTTGAGGACTCACCAAGTCTTCAACTCCTTGCACTTCTAGAAATCTATCTTCAAGAATGGAACTCAAAATCGCCGAACCCTACATTTGATGAGAATGTAGGCAAGAGTATGCGTTAGTACAAAAGTACTAAATATGATAGCTAGCATAACATCATAAGAGCATAACATAAGGGTTAGTCAACATAAGCCATATGCTATAATCATAAGAGATACTTCATGAAACAAAAACTATAAGCATAAAAGACAATATCATAATCATGAGCAAAGTCTCCAACATAGGCATCATATAAGCATTATTCAACCCTTAGTCCATCATATCATAAGAGAACTACTTCTCAAGCTCAAAGAATACTTGTGCAATGCATGGATGGGACCCCATAATCCCACCCACACTAAGTATCACTTCTAGGTCATCATAATCATACTTACCACCTTTGGATCTCATCCTTAGCTCATTTCTCAAATACGAGGGAACCTTCACCTTTAGTCAAACATATTTAAGAAAAGGCAACTATGGCAACATTCTAAGCTAAGCATATATCATATAGGCAAATCTCATATTAAGACATGCTGACAATACTTCCTTGAAGTAATCTAGTTTCATCATACACATGCTACTTAGATTAGGGACTTGTCCCTCATATTCATATATAATAGTCATGGAAGAAATACCTCTTCACTAGTCCAAGACAAGTCATTACTCAGGAATGGTCATAATTCACCTATTCAACGCTACCAAGGAAAAGTACTATTAGTCAATCCAAGCTAAGCATGCAACACATGAGAGACATACTTCATAAGTAGCTTTAAGTTATACTTGTGCAATGCATGAATAAGACCCCGTAATCCTATCCATGCTAAGTACTACTTTAGGCTATCATACATCAATGATTACTATTTATCATTCTAGACTACCAAAGAATAGCACATATTAGGCTAGACTAAGCTACCAAAGGAATATCATACTAACATGCAAGTCCAAGCTATACAAGGAAAGCCAGCATATTGGATTAGACCAAGATACCATGGAAAAACATATTAATCATACAAGTCCAAGCTATTCTAGGAAGGGTACAAGTGTTCCATCCAAGCTACCATGAAATGGTCTTAGACCAACTAAGTCATGCTACCATGCAAGCACTCTATGATACTAATGTAAGCTACCCTTAGGAGAGTATGGTTTCTCAATCCTAAGCTACCATGAAATGGTCTTGGCCTAACCAAGTCATGCTACCATGCAAGCATTCTATGATGCTAATGTAAGCTACCCTTAGGAGAGTATAGTTTCTCAATCCTAAGCTACCATTAATTGGTCTTGGCCTAACCAAGTCATGCTACCTTGCAAACATTCTATGATGCTAGTTCAATCTACCCTTAGGAGAGTATAGTTTCTCTCCTAAGCTACCATGAAATGGTCTTGGCCTAACCAAGTCATGCTACGATGCAAGCATTCTATGATGCTAGTTTAAGCTACCCTTAGGAGAAGCACTATGGTTCAATCCAAGGCTACCATGAGAACTCCTAACTCAAGCTACCAAACATGGTCTTATCTTACCAAGTCAAGCTATTCATGAAGGGATCTTATGTCACAACTTCATGTAATTCTAGTTTAACATGCTTTGATTCATTTTAGGTGAGAAAACCTTTCATCTCCTAGCATATTCATGCCTAAGTGTGTATATGAGAATATCCTTTCAACAACACAATAACCTATCATGATCATAGACACTTCACTCTCAGAGCTCTACTTTTTACAATAATCTTACATACCTAGATTTCAAGGCATTCTAGTCTCATGCTTCAGTATTAAGAGATTCTAATCATAAATCATCATAAAGGTTCAACTTCAAGCTTTACTAGTCATGATCCATCATATGTACTATAATTTAATTCTATTCATGTCTACATGTTTCTTTTCTTGAACAATTACTACTCATAACATCAATTCTATAAGATCATCTCTAAGTCTTCAATTTCCCTCTTTAAGGCACAAACCCACATTACTTCAAGTTTATCAATTAACTAGGGTTAGCCATGGAAAACACATAATATCATCATAATAACATGATTCACTACTACATCAATCATAAACAAGTAATTTTCACTCAATTGGATTCAGACTCAACTTAACCCACAATATGTTGGAAGGAACCCTAACTTGAATTGGGGATTCAACTTCACAATTGGGGGAAATCTAGGGGGATCCATGGATGAATAAGCTATCATACCTTGATTATAAAGCCCTCACAATGCTTGCAACAATGGAGGAATTTGCCCTAACTTGCTTCTCTTTTCTTCTTCTTTGCTTCCTAGAGAGAGAATTTCTTGGATGGAATTGGGTCTCTTTGGTGAATTGAATTAATGACTAGGATCAATGTATTTAAGGGTCTATTAGCTTTATATATGTGGTATAATTACTAATAAAATGACCCCACTTAATAACTAATTAATTCTAGAATGTTCCCTAACCCTCCAACTTAACCGACTTAAGGGACCTTACTGCCTCACCCACGAGATCCCGACCCACGGGCTATACTTGTCCTCCGTGGGTGGTGGTCTGAAACTCAACTTTTGGGGTCTTGAACCACGACCCCATCCACTAGGCGTGGGTCCCCAATCATGGGTGGACTATCCAAGGGGCAGATTTTGGGTAGTTTCTAGGGTCCTCCTCAAGGACCCTTGGTTGGTCCTTGGGGAGTCGTACCTTGACGTTTCACCCCTAAACCCTTCATTCTAAGTACGGGAGGTCATATCTACGACTCTAACCCCCACGTCAAGCTCTATAACCCTTACGTAAAGCTCTAATTTAACTTACTAGTTTTCGGGTGTTACACTTAACTCTTAGCGGAAGACTCGCTCAAAAATAAGATGAACTCAAAAGCACAAATTTACTCAACGTCTTGATATGCTCAAATTACACCTCCATAAAGAAGCATAAGCGATCGTTATCAAGTACATAACCAAACTTGTAGGTTGGCGTCGATCCCATGCGGAAAATGTTCTAGACTTAACTTTAACCAACAATTATATTTGTTTAGTCAAATTACTTCCAGAAACAAGTAATTAAAGGGGGGGGGGGGATTTGTGAAACAAATTGTAATAATTCAGTAAGTAATCAGTAAACAAAATTTAATTTTGGTTGTTTATCAAGATGAGAGAATTAACTAGGGTATACATGTTCCCCACAAGCTCATAACGCAGTAATCCTAGTAATAGCAACCCTTTCCTAGTATACTACATGCAAAGTGATAAGCTAGGTATCTCTAAATCCTTGGTCCGGCATCAAGAGAATTTCACCCTGCACCTTGGTCCGGCTAGGTGTGTATAATTTACTAACCTACATTTACCTCATATTAGACATCACATCGATGTTTGGCTTAGTTATTACTTCGCATCAATCGACACTAGACTATTGGATAGTATCACACTAAATCCATGTTGATAATTCTTTTCTTGTTGATTACCTCCTTGGTCCGGCAAGTAGCAACAAGGCGAGTTCTAACGCTGCGCACCGTTAAAAAGACTTTTAAACGAAAGAATTATCAATGCATGCAAAACACTATTCAAGAATTGCTTATTTACTATTCATACTTTATTAATTGCTCATGGTTCCCACAACCCTAGTTGTGGAGTTTAGTTACCCATAATCATATGAACACAATTCAATATTTTAGATGAAAGAATTATGAACTTACGTAATTGAGAATAACAAACCCGGAATTTCAACTTGAATTTCAATACCAAAATCTTCAAAACCAACTTAGGAAATTAAGAATTGCTAGGTTTGCAAGTTAATCTCCCAAGACAAAAAACTAGAATAAAAATAATAATGTCTAACCCTAAAAAACGAGGTTTACATACCCTATTTATAGAAAACAAGTCCTAAATTAAAAGGGAAACAAAATACGGAAAGTTTGTTCAGGCACGCGTCTTTATTCCACGAGACTGACTCACGGGCCGTCAATGGATCTACGGTCCGTGAGTCCCTTCCGTCAGCCAGGACTTGGAAAATATTTCAGCCTCCAAAAATCAACTTCTTTGAAGCTATCGACGGAACCCTAGTATGGACCGTAGATCGATCTACGGTCCGTTGATCGCTCTCCGTAGCTCCATACTTGGAATTCTCTAAAAACCAGGTACTGGAACCCTCACAGTCACATTCTACGGTTCAGTAGTACGGTCCGTAGATTAATCTACGGACCGTCAATGGGTACCGTGGTTCCACACTTGGTTAGATTCCCTGATTCTCCTTCCATGCCTTGCCCTGCTGATCTACGATCACCATCTACGGAGCGTCAATGGACCTACGGTCCGTAGATCACTTCCATAGATGCCTTTTCTGTATTTCTCTCACCTGTCTCTTTACTTCCACGCCTAAACATCTTTCCTGCAAAACATGATAAAAACACATAAAAAACAATCTAAAAAGGCCCTAGACACACACAATTCTTAAGTGAAATGTATCAAAAATACCGTAAACTCACGGTATATCACGTCTCAAAGAAATACTCAGAATATTTTAGAAATAAAACATTCAACTAGCCAAAGAGGCAACTCAAGTCTCAACACAAACAACTGAAAAATGAAAAGACTAATGCACTACTGTCTATCTATCTATGAAGCCTCTAATACTATGAGGGATGTCAGGAAAAGACCCCCTATTATCCTAACAAAGCTAAAATAGCTGAATATAAATAAGGGATCCTCTAGAAGCAAGGAGGCTCACCAAAAAACTTTGGAACTCGACTAGATCAACGAAGCACTGGTTGATGATCCTGGTTACCTGTATCAGCATCATGAAAGATGCTAGCCAAATGGTGTCAGTACATGGAACGTACGAGCATGCGAGGGGAAATCTGAAACATGACTGAAGCTTGAATTGGGACCGAAGAAACAACTTACCTCGTCTCGACTCAACATATTTCAATAAAAGCAATAACAATCATGCGATATAAAGAAAAGTTTTTAAAACAGTAGATAACAACTCAATGTATTGAAAAATACAATATAACTCAGTGTGAATGTAAAAATACAAAATAAACTTTGTTTGGAAGATTCTCTAACTGACAACCATCACTATGAGCTATGTTATGATACAACGTTTCGTCCACGCTGCCAGAACTGTCCTATACCTTTTCGGGGTATAGAACTCCTCAACTAAGTAGATCCACTAGTCTTTGCTAAAAGGCAATAAGGAATCATCTAAAAAGTATGACCCTTTCTACCCACGTTGGCTACATGGTTTATGGGGGTTGTGAGTTGTTAGAACTCTCCCCCATATTTGTGCTCAATACTACTCCCAAAATATAACTTAGCTCCTATGTTTTAAAGAAAACATTTCCTCATCCTCAACTTTGAGATTATTACTCAAAAGGTTTCTCTAAAAAGAGATAGTACTCAAAACTGCTCATGAACTCTTTTTGGAAATCTGTGTTTCCTCTTTTCTTAAATGTAAAAATATTTCTCTTGGGAATACTTAGTTCCCCATATTTCTCTTGATTTCCTTCTTCAATCTTTCATATTTAATTCGTTTTAGTTCCAAATTTGTTCATCTTCACACCAATTCAATCCTACAAATAAAATACACAATTTAGTACAATCCATAAACTTCATGCTCAGAAAGGACAAATATAAACAATAAATGTGAGGCAAATAATGATTGAAAATATGTATTTTTGGCCTCACATCAACACCCCACACTTAAACTTTTGTTTGTCCTCGAGCAAACATTAAAGCTCATCTCAAAAATTCACTGCTACAACCACTTAGGCCATATACCAATTTCAAAACATCAAGTAGACTTCTCAATCATTATGCAATACATCCAAATAAACAACAAACCTCTAACCTCCTAACCTCAAGGAAGGACTTTGAACACATCAAATTTTAAGCTTGCTCACCTACTCTCATCAAAGAAAGCTAATAAAATCACATATCTATCATGAAACAAGTGCCCTCACAAAAAGAAATAGTCCACACACTCAATTTAAAAGATTGAATATAAATTAAGGACTTAGTATCAAAGAACAACTCACACTCAGAAATAAAATTCACATGTATGCACAAAGAACCATAGGCTTGCCCATTATGTACATCTCCACTAATTAAGCATGCTTGAATAGAATCAAATAGGACTTTAACGGGTTGTAATGTAGGCTAGGAGACGGGTAGGAAAACTATATAATAGTGAATTACACTTCCTTAAGACTTTGCAATTTTAGACTTCATCACCCATTATTTTCTTATCTTTATTTTCAGCCCTCTCTTCAACAATTATTTCACAAGTAATTCTCATCATCTCAAGAATGTTTCAATCATTTTTTCCCTCTTTTTTAAAAAAGTTTTCCTTCATAATAGCCACCCTCAACTTATGTATTTTACATGCGTTAAGGTGCACGATGTCCTTAGAAGGACCAGGACCATCATCAAGGTAACTTCTTTTGTTCATCTTTGTTTTTTCGCATCACATTCTTTCAAAGAGGGCTTTTTAAGCATTTTGTAGCTATCATTGATTACCTTTTCACTCAACCATCCCTTTTTCTTCAGAATTAGCTAATAGAATAAGTCTATGCTATGATGCTCAAAGAAGCAAGGTGCAAAAACTAGAGATTCTACAAAAAAGTCAAGGCAAAAATGTGGCTACCAATAAAAAGCTACAGGCTCAAAGGGGCTACTAGTGATATATATCTGAAAAAAACTAAAATTTACAAGACAAATCAAAGAAAGCCTATTATCATCTTCTAAACAAGCAACACTTTTTTATTTCGCTTCAATAACATGCCGGGAAAGTTTTAGACTAAGATGCAAAACATAGAATAGACAAAATCTCACCACACATGACACTAGTATCAATCAAGATGGATCAATTCCTCTTCTAATAGAGACATGATCATAACAAACTACAAAATAAAATAAGCTATATACAAAGTCATAACCATGAACCTAGATGTCAAAGAGTTTGCAGTTTCACTAGCAATCAAACATTCACAAGAAAGTACTACTCAAAATTAGGCTCAAATAACAAGTGTCACATAACTCAAAAGGGTCTTTTCTTTTCTCTCCAAAAAAATAATAAAAGTAAAATTTACTTCCTAAAAAAAATAAAAGACACTCGGTTCAAAGGGACTATCCTCAGGAAAAGAACCGAAAACAAAAGCCAAGGAACTCATCCTAAAAAAAGAAAAGACTCAATTAAACAGTAGAAACTAGGAATTATTCCTCCACTCCACACTTAAAAAGATGCTACTTCCCCAAAGCATCAAATAAAATTTAAAACAAGGGTTAGAAAAACTTCCTGAGACCTTTAGGCCTAGCTAGTAGCATGTTCTCTTAATTTTCATCAAGGGTCGTCACCCCACACTTAAGCTCAAACGTGCTCCTTTGCTTCAAATTCTTGGGTACTCAGACCTCCCCTAATCTACAAAAACAAGATCAAAAGAAAAAAAAGTGACACTAATAAAATAAAAGAACATAAGAAATTATTATTTTTTCTTTTAATTTTTTTTTATATAAAAAAACTTAAATAAACAAAAAAGAAAAAGTTTAACCTAGAAAAACAATTAATTTCAAAGTCCCCGGCAGCGGCGCCAAAAACTTATTGCTTCCACTTGCACACGCAAGTGTACGCGGTCGTACAAGTAATATAGTGGCTCTTAAAGAAACCGGATTATCAAACCCAAAGGACTTGCCAATTAATTATTCTTACTAAATTATATTAATTCTAATTATTTATTTAAGGGGAGGATTTCAAAGGATGAATATATTAACTAAACAAAAAATAAAGTTAAAATAACTAAAAAGCAATTAACTAAGAAAAGATAGATGTTTACACAATCAATGAATGAATCGATCTAGGATTATAATTTAACTAACAATCATGTTTAGTATCAATTTCATCAACTTATTTGATTATCTAGTTATTGATTCACAGGGTTAAATGTATAATCATGGTCTCCCGACCTCTAATCACCTACGATAAATAACACCCTAACTACATCGTTGAGCGGGGATAGGATGTATTAAGTATCGAGCATTACGATTTCTTCATGTATAGTGACCAAGCATGGTTTCTAGGTATATCCCTATCCTAGTTATAGATTAACCCTAATTATTAAGAGAAAATCATGCTCCTTATATTTCACGTTCTATTCTCTGATTCCTCTCCCGAGTTCAATTCGGACAATATGTTTATTTCAATGGTGATCAAGCATCAAAATAGTAATCACAAGAATATAAGAACAACTAATATGATAAACAAATCATGCCGAATCAAAATCACTAAACAATCATATTGTAAGTAAATATAATCCAAAAACGAGAAGTTTAACTCCACATAGACATAGAGCAATTACAACCTATCATTTAAAAAAAGATGTAAAATAAAATAAAAGAGAAGAAAAAAAGAAACCCTAAATCAAAAGTTAATTTCTACATTCATCCCCCACCCAATAATTATTCTTATGGACTATTTATAGATGTAGAAAATCCTATATAAAATAATTGAGTCCAAAATAAATTAAGAACCCAAAACCAAACGGAATTGGATTCCTGCGTGAATTGTGCACCGCCTCAATTGTTTTCATTGATGCTTTCGTCGCTAGTGACATGTGGCAGGACTTTTACGCCAATTCAAATTCTTTCCTTCAATGCACTTCATATATATATATTTATATATTATTTTATTCAATTTAATCTATTAAGTTGCCTGCTTGATTTTCTTCTTCAATCTTCCATATTTAATTCGTTTTAGTTCCAAATTTATTCATCTTCACACCAATTCAATCCTACAAATAAAATACACAATTTAGTACAATCCATAAACTTCATGCTCAAAAAGGACAAATATAAATAATAAATGTGAGGCAAATAATGATTAAAAGTATGTATTTTTGGCCTCACATCAGTTCCCATATATCATTTTAAAGAAAATTCACTCAACTCCACTCTTCCTCAAACTCAAATGCTCAAGTCTTAAAACAAGTTTAAAAGATTATAAAAAGACTTCTTAAAAGGTTTCGAAGAATTCTCAAGACTTGACTCTGAAATCTACCTTAAATTTGAATTATGAATTAAAGGTTATGATTCATGTTATGAATGATTTCTAGATGTTTAGAAGTAGTTTAGAGTAGTTAGAATCAAAGGGGAGTAAAGGTACCCTTTGAAAGAACTCAGACAGGCTAAATGACGGAGAATGGGTGGGGGAGGCAACCCTGGCACAGGGCGCCAGCCCCTATCCTACAGACACCCTTGCTTAGAAAATCCCAACGAATTTCTTTCTCATTTTTTGACCCTAACTCACCTAGAATCGAATGGTTTCTTCCCGAATCACTTAGATTTGAATACCCAATATAAGTACACGATAATCTACTCAAAACAACCTTCAAATCACTAACTTTTATCTCAAGAACTCATCAAAATCCCAACAATCAAGATTACGAATGAAATTTCAAGAAAACTCATCAAAAACTCAAATCCTTCAACTTTGAGAACAAAATTGCATTAAAATAGCATGATTGGCGTCTAGATGAACGAACCCAACGATATGAAAACTCACATACCTCTTAGGTATCAAACCCTTGGTGAAACAACCTTCGATCCGTAAGAAGTTTTGATGAACGTTTGAATCTTCCCTCCTTTCTCCTCTTTTCTCTTCTTGAACTCTTTTCTAAAACCTTAAGTGTGAATTAGGATTACAAAACTGAACCAAATCAGTATAGACCCTTAAAACATTACTAAAACAAATTAATCTAATTGGGTAAGGAAAAGACCAAAATACCCCTCATATTTTCGAGTAATTTTTCTTATATGGACATACTAAACTCAAATGGACATATCTCTATCATACGAGCTCCAATTTTAGCAAACTCAGTGGCGTTGGAAAGAGGATTCCAAAACCTTTCATTTGATATCTTATGGTCCACCTAACTCATCTTTTACTGAAAGTTATGGTCATTTGAAGTTGATCCAAAACTTATAACTTATGCATAACTTTCAAAATTTCAGATTTTGCTCTTTCCAATTTAGTTCTTTCTATTTTTAGTTCTTTGTAAGGTGGAATGTTACATAAAATCTTCTAATACGAGTGATAAATCATGGTGGATCAAATCAAGTTTTGGAAACTTTTATATAAAGAGTGCATAGGAGATCATGAGAAGAAAAGAAGAGGCTAATGAATTTTATAAGAAGATTTGGGTACAAGATCTTCCATTAAAGATATCTTTATTTGGTTCAAGAGTGTGGACTAATAGGGTTCTTGCAACAACATTTTTGGTACTTGGAACCCATATGTCTCACAATTTTGTTCTTTTTGTTCTGTATCTTCTAGAGAGACAACATAACACCTTTTTCTTAAGGGTGAGATAACTACTAGAGTGTGGAATTATTATTCAAAAGTTGCTGGTACACTTGGTCCTTGGATTCAAGTGAAACAAGCTATAAGAAAATGGTGGGATTCACAAGGAAACTCAAGGTAGAAGATAATTTTTCAAGCTGTTCCTATTATCATTCTATGGTTTTTGTGGAAGATAAGGAACTCAGTTATGCATGGGGTCAGTAGATAAGGTCATTTGGGATATTAACAATACTGTCCACAAGTTAATTAAATTGAAGTTTAAGTATTATGATGTTCCAATATCTTGGCCCCATATAGTAGCTCAAATGGATGGATACAAATCAAGTTTGCAATACAAGGTGGTGAAGTGGTTGCCACCGCCTACTGGTTGGTGGAAGTGTAACACTGATGGGGGCTCAAGAGGTAATCATGAGCCTAGTTCAGCTGCTTTTTATGTAAGAAATTATGATGGAGATCTAATAACTGCTCAGGGGTTGCAAGTTGTTGATACTACTAATTTAATAGCAAAGGTTGTTGTTATTAGAGAATATCTATACTATTGCTCGGAGAATAATTTCTCAAATGTCATTATTGAAACAAATTATATGGCTTTAGTACACATCCTTAATGGTATCTTGGAAATCCCTTGGAGTGTGACACATCCCTAATGGTGTATTGGATGTCCCTTGGAGTGTGACAATGTTGGTCAACTCCAGTAACAGTCTTAAGGAAATATTATTAGTAAGAGTGCAACACTGCTCAAGGGAGGAAAATACTTTTGTTGATTTTTTTGGTTAACCAAGTTTTTTATTTTGTTGGTACATTTGAATTCAAAACATTTTAGGAGTTCCAAGTAAAGGAAAAATCATCATCAATATGGATACACACAATGTTCCAAATTTGAGAATCAGACATTCAGGTCATACAAGTAGTGTAGTTCAATCACTATAGGCATTGGTGCTTTGTTTTGTTATAAATACTAGAACCTTCGAAAGAGAGCCAAAATTACTACTTTCCTTATGATGTTTAAATAATTTCGGTTGGTTATAATACCATGCACCTGGTGAGAGCTCTGAGGTGTTACAAATTATATAAAACCAAGACTCATGATGTATAAGTACCTATTCTCTTTAACAAAGGTTTATATTTTTCTATACGAGGTTAGTTTTCATCATATAAACATTTTAATCTCAATATTCCTGACTTAAATGATGGTGTTAACCTAGTTGGGTTCATTCCATTTAAGTGGAGGGCGTTGAAAATAAGGTCTTTATAATGAATTTCAAGTTTTTAGTGGTACCTTAATCTATGATGAAGATGAGTTGCGATAATCGGAGAACCATGAACAAATGAGCTCAAGAAGCCTTTCTGTGGTTTCATATGTGCTTCGAAGATCAGGAAAAATACAAAATTAGCAATTTTTTAAGGATTTAACTGATAATGATGGCATCAATCCATATTTTGGGATTCACCAATTGGAAATTAGATTTTAGAAATTTTACTAAAATGTACCTGGTCTTAAATGGAAGCTTAATCGTTAACTGTAGATGCTCCATAGTTGACGAAGCTTTTAGGTTCTCTAAGAGCCTACACCATTCACTGGGAATGGAGTAGAGGTTACCCACTTCAAAATCAGTTCAACATTTTCGAGATAGGTAAGATCTCTAGAGTTTGGGTTACAAATGATCTTAGCACATAGAGACAGAGGACAAGACAGTCAGACTCTTATTCGCCGGAATCAATTTTTCACGACAAAGTCAACTAGATGGAGAAATGAGAAAGCTTCTACGCTCTTGTTGTAGCACAAACTTGGTCCCTGAGATCCAAATATTCTCCAAGAATGCTCAACAATGTAAATGTGAAAACTCTCAAAGACTGGGGAATACATTGTGTGTGGGAACTCCTTTTCTTCTTTCAAAAAATGAATTTATATGTTCCCAAAAACTCAACATGGCATCCAGTTGGCGAAGTTAGTCGGGATCGCGGATCGACTTAGCGATGTTCTGAGTTGCACTTCATCTCGCTTTATTTATGTGACTATTGTATCCAATTGTTCCGGAAGATTAGGCGAGCTGGGTTGTGATCGCCAATAGATTCAACATACCGCGGAATCACCTTTTTCTCACCAAATTGGCTTGTACATGGGCTACTTTTCTACAACGTTTGGCAAGTTGGAGGCTCACTCGGCGAGTCGCCGAGTGGCTTTTGCGAGCTTCAGCTTCTTTTTTCTTCAGCTTTTCCAACTTTTTTGCTTCTTTTCTCATCGTAATCTCATTTCCTTGTTATTAAACCTAATTGCTGAATATCATCACATTAACATCAGTTATAAGCATAAAGTAGGCATTGAAGACATTAATTCATTGAATAATAAGCCCTAAATATGTTGAAATTCCTGATTCATCAACACCCCCAATCAAGGAAGTTTCATGTAGTGAGGCCTCTTTAACAACCCGTACCAAATCATCCTACAGGTCCTTTATATCCTCGAACACTACTTCATAATGAGCCTCTAACTGTTCCTCATCTGTCTCAAGTGTGTCGGACTCTCTATCATCATTAACTGTAACTGCATGTGTGGTCACAATAGCTGGAGGGATCTCAGAAATAGCTGACATATCTGCACTGGGGTCATCGGGAACATATACATTACCCCACAACATCGAGATATTGGTGGACTTCAACTCATCCACATCATGTAGGAAACCAGTAATAGCAGCTTTCAAGGCAGTCACATCCGCAGAGCTAGGGTTTGACGTCTTACATACCTCAACCTGAGCAGTGAGAGCATCCAATACCAACCAATGGTCCATGATCATATATCAACTTGTATCCGAAAAAAGAAAATGAACCGAATTGTGGGAAGTTCCAAGTGCCAGCTACAGAGGCCAACCACGGCCCATGGGTTGAACCACGTACCATAGGTGGGTCCGTGGGATTGCCAACTTGCCTAAGTGGAAGACGCCCAGGATCACAGCCTAACCTACGGATTGTAGGCCAGACCATTGTCTCTGGTTAGGTTCTGAGATTCGATGGCCCAAAAACCATCTTCTGACCACCATCGACGGTCCACCAAGACGGGTTGTGGGTCTGTCGATTATGTCCGTAGGTGGAAGGTCGGTGGTCTGTTGGCAGTTAAGTTTAGGGGAAGTTGGGTTTTTTTCTAATTAATTAGCTCCTATACTACATCGTTTTACCCTTCCCTAAGAACCCTATATAAGATTTGTCAACCCCCAAATTAACCCATTTACTTCATTCTTCCAAATTCACAAAAGAAGACCAATTCTCCTTTCCAAAATATTTCTCTCTCTAGAATCTTGAAGAAGAAGAAGATTCAACCTAGGGTTTCAATTCAAGGTATCAATTCATCCATTGAAGGCTACCTTTTGGATTCAAGGTATGATAGTTTTCATCCATGGATTCCTTCCATTCATGGAGTTCCAATATTCTCTATTTCAAAAGGTAGAATTCCCCAATTGAGTTAGGGTTTTCTTCAATTATCATGTGTTCCTTTCATTATTGATTTAAATGATTGAATTATGATTTTTATGCATGAATTGATGAAATATGATGATTTTATGATGATTTCCCCATGGACCCATGTAATTTCCATGTTTTCAAGCAATGAATCATATAATGTGGGATTTTGATCTTCAAGGAAGAGTATTATTAAATTAAGCATGTATTGCAAGCTTTACATGTATTTATTATGAAATTCATATCTTACCCATGTTTTCTATGTGTTGATGATTGAAAGTGGATTTTGAACCTCAGGAGGTAAATATGGACTTATGCATTTTTTTATGAAATCTATGCAAATGTTTTAAGGGTCCTTTGAGAGTAAAGTACCAATAATGTTGTTGTGTTGTGAAAGGATATTCTCATAAACACATATTAGCATTATGTAAAAGGTTTTCTCACATAAAAAGGATTCTTAGGTTGAAAGGCTTTCTCACCTAATTGAATCAAAGAGTAAGAGCTATCTTAATAAAACTAGCTTGGATTGGTTGTCCAAGCGCACCTTTCAATGAATAATGAATTCAAGTAAGAAATGACTATTCCATGGGATTTATTCTTAGCACAGAGTGGATAATGATGATGGTATGGAGGCTCTCCCGTAGTAGAGGTTGGGTTTCTAGAAGCAATCTCACGAGATGGAAGCTCCCTCTTAGTAGAGGTCGGGTTTCTAGTAGCAATATTCTTATCCCTTACCTATGTGCCCCCGTAGGATGATTGTCTCAAGAGACATTAGCTAGTGGATCCACTTAAGATAGAAATTCATGGCATTTACCTTGGCAAGTAAGACAACCATTTTTAGTGTGGGAGGCACCGGGGGATCATGTTATAGCTCACATGATCTCTATGTCAGTTAAGGCTAATTCCCCACAATAAGAATGAACTATGGTTACTTCAAGAAGTATCACATGGGAGTTTAAAGGTTTTAAAGATGAAGTTAGCTTAAATTGACCATGATGTTATGATTTATGTTTTCTAACTCTTTTATATCATGTTTTAGCTTGGTCAATTGCATGTCATGAAATGAAATGCCCCTTTTTAGCATGATTTAAATTTTTTATGCATGGTTATCATACTTGGTACATTATTTTATAATAACGCATACTCTTGCCTACATTTCCCCAAATGTAGGGTCCGACAGTCAAGGTCATCAGTTTCGTGGCTAGAGATTGAATTGAGATATTTCGAGCTCTAGTGAGTCCTCATGCTTCGAGGAAGGACTTTCATTGTTGTATTTCCTTTTCATGTATTTCTCTTTTGGACATGATGTATGGGCTAGGCCCAATTTCATTCTATTGCATTAGATGGCTATGATGAGAACAGTGTTTTAGACTTCCACTTTTCTTTTATAAAATGTTTTGGACTTGGACTACTATTTTACTCTTATTTTTTTATTTCTTATGTTATGAAAGGTAAGTGGCTTGTATGGAGTTCTTTAGGGTTCTATACTTCATGTTACATCTAGGGGGTACCCCTGGGTCGTGACAAACTTGGTAATTAGAGCACAAGGTTTAGAATGGTCCTAAGATGTCTCATAAGCCACGTCTAGTAGAGTCTTGTTCATAAGTGTGAAGCGTGCCACATTTATGAATGAGAGGCTACAAGATGATTAGGAAACTTCATTTCTTTCATTACTCTTAAGTCGTGCAATAGAGTTAAACTCTATAAGGTCTCTCTCCAAATCCTTATCCTATGTTCTTCAGGATATGGCGACTCGAAGATCTTATACTAGAAGAAATATGAGGGAGAATGCGGAACAAGAAGCCCCTCCCCAAGCTCCTCAAGTTCCGATCGATCCTTTGGCCGAGAAAGTGTGGAATGTACATTTTAGGGTTACTTTTCAGGTGTTGGCTAAATCCCAAGCCAATAGGGAGGTAGTGGTTCCCGTTAACCCAAATGTGGGTACGATAGCTTCAAGAGTGAGGGACTTCACAAGGATGAATCCTCCAGAGTTTCATGGTACTAAAGTTGAGAAAGATCCTCAATATTATATTGATGAGGTCTATAATATTTTGATGATCATGGGAGTTACGCCGCTGGAAAAGGTGTAGTTGACCGCTTATCAACTAAATGGTGTGGCTCAAATATGGTATAACCAAAGGAAGGAAGGGAGACCAGAAGATGCGGGTCCTCTTGATTGGGAGAAGTTTAAGGCCGAATTTCTTAATAGGTTATTTATCCTTGAGAAGAGGAAAGCCAAGGTGTTTGAGTTCATTAATCTTCGATAAAGAAGCATGAGTGTGAGGGAATATGCTCTAAAGTTCACTCAATTGTCTAAGTATGCTCCATTAATGGTTGTCGATTCAAGGGCTTGGATGAGTAAGTTTGTTTCGGGTGTGTTCGAGATGGTGGTTAAAGAGTGTTGAACCACTATGCTCATTAATGACATGGACATCTCTCGTCTCATGGTGCATGCAACAAATTGAGGAGGAAAAACTTAAGAAAAAGTCTAGAGAGGTAAAGAGAGCTAAGACCGGAGATGGAAATTTCTCACATTCAAGGTCCGAGGGACAAGGTCGTCCTTGATTCCGACAAAGGTTTTCCTATAAAGATTCCTCCAATGCTTCTCCTAAGTTCAACAAAGAAAGTGTGTCTAACCCTATGCTTTAAAGAGGTAATGGTAGTGGATCTTTATTGCCTAGGTATAATTGTGCTAAGTGTGGAAGCCGACACGGATAGTTGCTTTGGTTGTGGTAAGAGTGGTCACAAAATGAGGGATTGCCCTATGCTTATGACTAAAGGAAGAGAGGGGCAAGCAAGCTAATACTAGTGGTGCGGGTTCCAATGCTCCTAAGCAAAACCACTTCTATGCGCTTCAGACTCTAAGTGAACGGGAGGGTTCTCCTGGTGTGGTTACCGGTGTGTTGAAAGTTTTCCAACTTGATGTATATGTTTTACTTGATCCCAGTGCTACCTTGTATTTTGTGACGCCATATGTGGCTATGAGATTTGATGTTCTTCCGGATGTGTTGCTAGAACCTTTTTCTATCTCTACTCTTGTTGGTGATTATATTGTGGCTAAGAGGGTCTGTAAAAAATGTCCCATTTCCTTGTCCCATAGAGTTACTCTTGTTGACTTGGTAGAGCTTCATATGTTAGATATGATGCTATCTTGGGTATGGATTGACTGCACTTATGTTATGCTTCTATTGATTGTAGAACCTGTGTAGTCAAGTTTCAGTTCCTGAATGAGCCTATCCTTAAGTAGAAGGGGGGAAATTATATGCCTAAGAGTTAGTTTGTCTCTTATCTTAAAACTAGAAAGATAATTTCTAAGGGTTTATTTTATCATCTAGTTAGGGTGAGGGATGTGGATTCTGAAACCCCTTCTCTCGAGTCGGTCCCCATTGTTAATGAGTTTCCAGAAGTGTTCCCAAGTGGTTTACCCGATATTCCTCCCGAGCTGGAAATAGACTTTTGTATTGACCTTCTTCCCGATACGTAGCCTATTTCTATTCCTCATTACCGTATGGCTTCAGTAGAACTTAAGGAGTTGAAAGAACAATTGAAAGATTTGTTGGATAAGGGTTTCAATCGACTGAGTATCTCTTCATGGGGTGCTCCTATTTTGTTAGTTAGGAAGAAGGATAGTTCTCTTCGTATGTGTATCAATTATCGACAGTTCAACAAGGTGACCATTAACAATAAGTATCCTCTCCCAAGGATAGATTATTTATTTGACCAACTTCAAGGAGCAAGCTATTTCTCTAAGATTGATCTTCGATCGGGTTATAACCAATTCAGGGTGAAAGATGATGACATTCCAAAGAAGGCTCTTTGAACTCGGTATGGTCATTATGAGTTTTTGGTAATGTTGTTTGGGTTGACTATTGCTCCAGTGGTGTTTATGGATTTGATGAATAATGTATTTAGACAATACCTTGGCATGTTTGTGATTGTGTTCATTGATGATATTTTGATCAACTCAAGGAGAGAGGATGAGCATATTGATCATTTGAGAATCGTATTGCAAGTTCTTAAGGACCAACAAGTTTTTTGCAAAGTTTAGCAAATGTGAATTTTGGTTAAGGTCTGTAGCTTTCCTTGGTCATATTATTTCAAGTAAGGGTATTGAGGTAGATCCTAAGAAGACCGATGTGGTCATGAGTTGGCCTAGACCTCTAACTCCTACGGATATTAAAAGTTTCTTGGGTTTAGCCGGTTACTATAGAAGGTTTGTCGAGGGTTCTCCTCAATTGTCTCTCCTTTGACAGCTTTGAGTCAAAAGAAGGCTAAGTTTATATGGTCTGAAGCATGTGAAAAGAGCTTCTAAAAGTTGAAAGATAGACTTACTTCCGCTCCGGTGTTTACCTTACCAGAAGGGATGGAAGGTTTTGTGGTTTATTGTGATGCCTCGAAAATTGGAATAGGGTGTGTGCTTATGCAAAATGGGAGAGTTATTGCCTATTCCTCAAGGCAAATTAAAATCCCCGAGAAGAATTATCCTACTCATGACCTTGAGTTAGCGGTTGTCATTTTTTCCTTAAAGATTTGGAGACACTATTTGTGTGGAGTACATGTAGATGTGTTTACCGACCACAAGACTTTGCAATAAGTATTTAATCATAGAGATCTAAATCTTCGCCAAAGAATGTGGCTTGAGTTATTGAAGGATTATGACATGAGTGTTCTTTATCACCCCGGTAAAGCTAATGTGGCAGCGGATGCTCTTAGTAGATTATCTATTGGTAGTGTTACTCATATTGAAGAAGAAAAGCAAGAGTTATTTCGAGATGTTCATATATTATTTCGATTAGGTGTTTAACTAGTGGACTCCACCAAAGGTGGTGTTATAGTTGACAATGGTTCCGAATCGTCTTTTGTGACGGATGTGAAATCCAAGAAAGTTCTTGATCCAATTTCGGTAGAATTGAAAGAGGTGGTGCTTAAGAAATCCATTGAGGCTTTCTCCCAAGGGGGATATGGTGTACTTAGATACAAAGGCCGGTTATGTGCTCCAAATGTGGATGACTTGAGGGAACAATTTTTCATAGAAGTCCATAGTTTGCAGTATTCCATTCATCCGGGAGCCACCAAGATGTACCGTGATTTACGGGTGGTCTATTGGTGGAATGTGATGAAGAAGGATATTTTGGGATTTTCGGCAAAGTGTCCAGATTGCTAACAAGTAAATGTTGAGCATCAGAAACCGGGAGGTTTATCCCAAGACATTAGTATTCCTACTTGGAAGTGGGAAGACTTGAATATGGATTTTATAGTTGGTTTGGCACGCACCCGGCAACAACATGACTCAATTTAGGTGATAGTAGATCGGATGACGAAACCGGCTCATTTCCTTTCTGTCAAGTTTTCCTATTCGGTAGAGGACTATGCCAAGATGTAATTGAGAGAAATGGTAAGGTTGCATGGAATGCCTTTGTCCATTATTTTCGATCGTGGTACCCAATTCACTTCTCATTTTTGGAAGTCATTCCAAAAGGTTCTTGGCACTAAGGTTAAGCTTAACACGACTTTTCATCCCCAAATAGATGGGCAAGCGGATCATACTATCCAAACTTTGGAAGATATGTTAAGGGCTTGTGTGATTGATTTTAAGTTCAATTGGGATGACCATTTCCCATTGATTGAGTTTTCTTACAATAATAGTTATCACTCGAGTATTGATATGGCTCCATTTGAGGCCTTATATGGTAGGAGGTGTAGATCTCCAATAGGATGGTTTGTGGATGGTGAAGTTGCTCTAATAGGTCTCGAGTTGGTACAATAGGCCATGGAGAATGTTCAACTTATAAGGGAAAAGTTAAAAACGACTCAAAGTCAGCAAAAGTCATATGCCGATGTGAGGAGAAATGATCAAGAGTTTGAGTTTAACGATTGGGTTTACTTGAAAATCTCACCCATGAAGGGTGTATTGAGGTTTGGTAAGGAGGGGAAACTTAGTCCTTTATATGTAGGCCCATATTAGGTTTTGAGACGCATTGGCAAGGTTGCTTATGAGTTAGACTTGCCGAATGAGTTGGTAACAGTGCATCCCATTTTCGATGTCTCTATGCTTAAGAAGTGTGTTGGTGATCATTGCTCAGTTATGCATTGTTAAGCTTATATACGTTGTTCAACTTAGCATATATATATCCTTCATGCTCAGTACATTCCAAGTACAAAATCATACTTTGCGCTACATCATTTTATGATGTAGGTTCAGGCACTCAGCATCCAGATCACGCTTAGTTCGATCCTCAGTCCGACTTTAGCAGCTTTGGTGGTAAGTCCTCATACTTTGAGGACAATACACATGCTTTATCTTTTAGTCTTTATTTTTTCAATTTCATTCTTGTTAGACTTAGCTGGGGGCATGTCCCAGCAACTCAATCCAGTTAGAGCCTTTTCATACATAGTAGTAGATTCAACTAGAGTTGTTAAGTGTTGTTTCAATCATCATTGAACTCTTATTATGTTCTATATATTTAGACTAGTTGGGTTTTCCCCTTTTTTAGATATCCATTGTTTTTAGCTTCCACATAGTATATGATTTACTTAGATATATTTTCAGCATGCTTGATATATGCCAGACTAAGGGTTAGCTTGAAGTCACTCATGAACCTAGGTCTCGTGTTACGTCTAAGGGATAACCTCGGGGCGTGACAATAAGTAATCATGTGTACAGTTGAATGTCAGGTCATATGTACTAGTCATATGTTTTAAGGCTTGTTGGCAGTTACATGTATGTACAAGTGTTTTTATGCTCTATTATCTGCTTACAGATTATGCCATATGTCATGGTTCACGTGCCTGTCATTTTGGGGGCATATCGACTATTTCCGCGTTGTATTCAATTTCACTTATATTTTTGTATTAGACATTATTATGTTATGGCGTCCTTGTATCATTGTTACTTCAAGATTGATGGGTAGGAGTGTTAGGTGTCACTTGTCATGACGACTTAGTGGGATTTTGGGCTTTCACAAAGAAAATGGTATTAGCAGTGCTGAAGTAGTGTGTTTGCCTAAGAATGTTGTTGAAAAGTAATTTATTCGCCAAAAAACTTCTTAAATGGTTTGAGATAGCTAGTCGACCTATAGAGTGCCAAAAAGGTGTTTGAAATGGGATAACAATGACAACTTCATTGGAAAAGGGTTGCAACTAAGAATCAATAGGCTACCTCAATGTGTGAAGCCAAATGGGATAACAATTACTGCCCCATAATGGCCAGAAAAGGAAAAGAACCGATGTAGGTGTGGCACCGAAATTTCTTGCTAGGATTATACAATGAGTTTCAAGTTTATTAGTAGTATTGGTATGTCTACTCCATATGTTACAATTTGTCCAAGTATACCTTCTTCCAATAGATTTCATATTTGTAAGATTTAATGCATTTATTACTTGTTGAAAGTCTTTTGGTTTAGATTCACTTACCTGTTGGCCCTTTAGTCATTCCAAATGTAGCAAGGGAGAATAGAAATCGCCACAAATACACCAAGGTTCAGTGATGATAGAACCTATTCTAAGTAATTCGTTCCATAAGTTTCTCCTTTCCTCTCTACAATTTTTGGCATAGATTACTGTTAGCAGACAATAAAAATTGGAACACTTACTTGCTACCTTTATATGCGTAAAATGATCATGTACTTCTTCCATCAGAATAGTCATTTCACCAGGCATCCATAAAATCCAGATTTAGGGCAAGTGAACAGGACTTCATCTCTATCGTTTTGGTTTAAGAATTTCACATGTAGCAGCCTGCATTGTGGTAATATAACTCAAGTACAGAAACAAAATTGTAGTACCCATCAATGTAATTGTTCATGTAGGAGAAAGGTGCTTCACAACGTATACATCACTACAACATTATTTCATACATTGGTCTGTTTCACTATTTCTGGTGCCTTTAATACAATTATTGGTCGTCCATCAATTATCTTTGATGGGTTATAGGTTAAAGGCATACCAGTGGTGGAAGTACAGTTCAACATGAACAGGTTGTTCCAAACTTCTTCCCATCTGTATATTTCTTATTGAACTCATTATATTTTGTTTCTGCTTGACTCTCATTCTACCTTATGGTTTGAATAAGGAACCTATATGGTTTCAATAGAGCATTTAGAAAAGATGTTCTTGTATTAGTTCAAATATAAATTTCATTGTTTACTTCATCAATTAGAGTATTCTAGTCCTTTAATTGGATAAGATTATTTCTTGTTGTCCATTTATTCTGTTACAGAATAAATTTGAGTACTTTCATAGCACCTTTTGCAACTTGATAGCTTTCTTATACCATGTAATAGCTAATTACTTTATTCTTTTTCAGAATACATTTACAAATATAATTAAGGATAAGGTGGGTGAGACTTCAACAATAAGGAATGAAGAAGGTCTTGAAGTAGATGACAGAGATATGGAGAGAAACACGACCACAAATGGAGAAGATGAAGGAGAAAAAACTAATGAAGATGATGTGAATTTATTGAAAATGGTTTCGGAGGAGCAATTACTGAAAAACTTGGATAGAAACAGTTGGTGGAAATATGTACTTCACTATTCAAGGATTGATGATATTTCGAAAAATTAATTAGATTGTGCTTATTTTGAAAAATTGATTAAATTTAACAATGTTTTTCTTCTTGTGTCAAATATAGAAAATTATATTTGTATTTCGTCATACAATTTCTAGCCAAATTTATCTTGAAAGTATCCCTAGCTATTTTTAGCTAGTCATTTAACTAAGAAAATATTCCAAGTAAAATTTGAAAAATAGCTAGAGAATTTGTAAGTTTAGATAGGGTAATTCCTTGCTAAGTCTTAGTAAAGTCAACATTGACCAAGCAAATTTTGCTATGAATTTAGCTAGTATACATCGTAGCAAAATGTTTGCTATGGAAAGAGCCTAGCAGAGATATCTTAGCTAAATTAGCTAGGAATGACATAATCTGCTAGCTAAAAATTAGCTAAGAGCTTATTAGCTTTGAAAGTCTGCTAGGATCATTTTCCTAGCTAAATTGACATTCGCTAGGGATTTTATCACTTTAGCTAGGATTTGCGTCTGTAGCTAAATGATTGTTTTCTTGTAGTGATGGGAAGATCATAATAATAGGTGCTTGAAAACAATGACATTAAAATAACTGAACTACTACACATGATAGACCATAGGAAAAAAGAGTGTTGATGTAGGTTAATGAAAGTGTTGAGAATATGTCTCAGGATATTGCAGAAATAAAATAGTTAGCTACTTTAAGGGTTTTTTAATTATGTTATTAGAGTCCTATATGATTTGAATTTGGGAGTTAGTTCTTTTTATTTGTTATTTATTTTTTACTTATAAGTTAGTAGCATATTTTTTTTTATATTTAGTTAGGAATTATATTTATAAATGTATGTCTCTGAATTATTTAATAAAATAATTCTCTTTGATAATACTGCAATATTTTTTTTCTCTCAAAGTGTTTCTCTGTTATTTTCTTAATTTCTTTATTTAAGAAATAACAATTGGTATCTAGAGCCTTCTTCTTGAGGGATCTGTGAGTAAAAAAATGAATTCCAAATATAGTTTTTCATGAATTGCTCCTCCTATTTTTTATGGTGATCAATTATGGGCTGTGAGAATGGAAACCTACTTGGAGGCTCTTGATATTTGGGAAGCCATGGAAGAGGATTATGAAATTAACCTGCTGCCAAACAATCCCATTGTGGCCCAAATCAAGAGTCACAAGGAGAAGAATACCATTAAGTCCAAGGCAAAAGCAACTTTATTTGTTGTTATTTCGACAACTATTTTCACAAAAATCATGACTCTCACATCACCAAAAGAAATTTGAAATTATCTAAAACGAATATGTTGGAGATGAAAGAATATGAGGAATGAAGGTATTAAATTTAATGAGGGAATTCGAATTGCAAAGAATGAAAGACTCAGAAACAATCAAGGAATACTCTGACAAATTGCTTGGTATTGTCAACAAGGTAAGGTTACTAGCCACTAAATTTAAAGATACAAAAATTGTTGAAAAGATTCTTGTTACAGTGCTTGAAAGATATGAAACATGTATAACTATCTTGAAAAACACACAAGATCTATCCAAAATTACCTTGGCAGAATTGTTAAATTCTTTGTAGGCACAAGAACAAAAGAGGCTTATGCAGCAAGATGGTATGGTTGAAGGAGCATTAATAACCGGCCACAAAACTCAAAGCATGGGTAAATTCTTAAAGAATTACCCACCTTGTCAGCATTGTGACAAAAATGGACATCCTTCATATAAATGTTGAAAAAGACCAGATGCACAATGAAAGATCTACAAACTTGGTCATGAAATTGTGATTTGCAAAAGAAAATTTCAAAAATATAAAACAGTTGCCCAAGTCACTATTGAAAAAGAAGAAGACCACTTATATGTGGTAACTTGTTTTTCAACCAAAAAATCTGATTTTTGGATGATGGATAGTAGTTGTACAAACCACATGACATAGGAAATAAATCTTTTTAAAGAGTTCATTCATATGAAAAATAAGAAAGTCAGTATTGGGAATGGTGATTGTATTCCTACTAAAAGGAAAAGAGTGCTGCAATTAAAACAAATTCAGGTACAAAAATAATTTCAGATGTTCATTATGTGTCTGATATTGATAAAAGTTTATTTGGTGTTGGTCAGTTAATAGAAAAAAAATTCAAATTATTATTTGGAGACAAATATTATCAAATCTTTGATTCCACTAAGCAAGAGATCTTACAAGTTGAAATGAGAAGTAAGAGTTTCTCATTTAATGCAACAAAGATGCACTCAAGCCTTGTAAGACTAAAGATGAATTGACAGATTTGTACACAAGGTCAATTTCATATGAGACTACAATCTATAATTCATGATTCAAGGAGGAGTGTTGAGAATATGTCTCAAACTATTGTAGAAATAAAACAGTTAACTACTTTTAGGATTTTTATATTATGTTATTAGAGTCTTATGCGACTTGAATTTAAGAGTTAGTTCTTTTTATTTGTTATTTGAATTTTATTGATGAGTTGGTAGCATAATTTTCTATTTTAGTTAGAAATTATCTCTATAAATGTGTCACTGAATAAAATAAATTTAATTAGTCCTAACTCATTCGTATTATATTTACAACATCGATTCTTCGCATACTCATTACAAAGACATTTACCACAACATGCAACTTCTTTTTTCCCCTGAAACACTGCAAACTAATCTATATTTGCAAACAAAGTGATACTACCCAACGAAATGAAACTTTCAATATCTAATTATCAGTGAAAAGACACTTCCAAAACTGTATGATGTTCCTAATATTTTCTACTTAAAGGGAGGCTTAACAACCCGATTTCAGTCTGATGGACATACATCCCGCATTAAAGAAAGGGATAGTTGCCAATATGTACCATTTCGCCTTCTAGTTTAACATTATCGCTCAAGTATACACTCGGTTGTATAGGTATGTGTAATTAATGCATATTCGTATAAAATTATATACTACCTCTACACTCTCTACATATTTTGTAACTAGATAGCCCAAAGATATTCGGGATGTAATTTTCTCTTAAAGGAAAAACACAAACTCAAACAATACAAGTGAACATTAGTCTTTATGGAACCTTCAGTTGATCCCTTAGGCTTCGGGTAACATTGAATTTGTAGTAGGTAAAGAATAGAGTAACTTTTCCCCTTGATTTGCCATTAAGTCTCACCAACAATTTACTGTACTGGAGATCTACATTTTCATTGCCAGAACCACACTTTCAAAAATTTGGACACCAATCACTGATCAAGATGTCACCGGCTTTGTTACTCAAAATCACGATAATTATGCCATTTTTGGTATCTCTGATGACCTGTCAGCACCGGCCTAAGTCGACTAGCAGATGTGCATTGAATACAGCAGCATCCCCTTAAATGTTTCACACAGCCTTCACAACATCTGCACAAAACCAATCAAGTATTAGATCAAATATAAGTACTCACTTTCATTTAATGTATGCTTTAGTGTTTAAACAACTGAAACAAAGCACATAGAAGAACAGCAGCAACCTACGCTATGACTTGAGATGGAGAGAGAAAAGTTTTACAGTAAAGAATCCTTGCCGAGAGACATCAAGCTCGCTCTCCTATTGACTTGGAGGAAAGTTGATACCAATAGCTAAGTCTTTCCAATTCATCATCTAAATTAGGTATTAGTGTAAAGTGGAAATGGGATTAACTGGAGTGTCCCCTGATATGTGACCTGTGAAAGACAAACGGTGATATCTCAAAGAATCATGTGTGATTGTGAAGTGAGAAAGACCTGAGCTCAACTGGGCTAAAACAAACACAAATGAATGTAGACACGCATATGGTCACTGGTGGTGTCACCAAGGTATATGGTGATGGCTTTCGCCTGTCTTTTTGAGTATGACAGTATTAACTATGCTGAAGCCATGCAAAGAGAATAGATTTGATCAGGTTATTCTGCAATGTGATTCATTGAAATGTTGAAAGAAACTTAAATTCACCATGGCACTTACAGCAGATAATTGAGGAAGCATGATAGATAATAAGTCAGATGACAATATTGACTCAGCACTGTTTCAGAGAAGGCAAGGAAATTTTAGTTAAGGGGAGCACTAGAATTGAAGAGTGTTTATTCCATCACTCTAAGGATCTGCCGAAGGAAACATAGGTCCTTACAGGTTGAACAAAATTCAAAAGCCTTCCAATAGACACAAACAGATGAAGAATGCATTCACATGGCCACTGGGAAATAAAATTTTGTGAAATATTTTGCTCCTCTTCACTTTGTACAGATTTTGGAACCTTCTTGTAAGGGAGGAGGAGCTGCATTGTTTTTGCAAAATGGGTAGATTGATGAATGTAAATGAATTTTGTAAATTGAATGGGTATGTCCATCCATCAAAGGGCTGTAAGGAGAGTGGCAGCTTAGCTCTTCTTTTTTGTTGTAATATTGTTCTTAATAGTATTAATGTTAGAGTGGGTAAAAGTTTCACATTGGTTGGGGGAATGGTGGTTTGCTTATATGGACTTGGGCAATCCTCCCCTCATGAACTAGCTTTTGGTGTTGAGTTAGGCCAAGGTGTCATATCTTTACATGGTATCAGAGTTAGGTCCATCCTCTTTTGGGCTCCCGGTCCACGCTACAGTCGGGCCTAGGCGTGAAGGGGGTGTTAAGAGTGGGTAAAAGTTTCACAATGGTTGGGGAATGGCTGGTGGTTTGCTTATATGGGCTTCGGCGATCCTCCCCTCATGAGCTAGCTTTTTGGTTGAGTTAGGCTCAGGTGTTATATCTTTATAATTAATATATGGGAAATGCAATCTTTAAAAAATGTAACGCTATAACCCAAAATGTCTCTCATTAACTGAATTTAGGAAGGAGAACAAAACATATATACACTACACAGGCTTGAGAGTGCAAATATAACTGATTAAAGTAGCATCCATCCATATGTTTATTGATGAAATGATTAGTCTTACAGGAAAAGTAGGTTGCAATCAAGGTTTGCACAATTGCGGTGCCTCAGCTCAGAAACTTGTGAACCACAGATGTAGCATTTCGCAAATGAGTCATCCAGGGAGCCTTCTAGCATTGTGCTTGCTTCGATCTCCACCGCAGGCTTGTAGGTAGAAGGTAGCAGAGAAAGGCGGGCATCAAATACAAATAGATTTCCGACCCATCTTACAGAACCTTCACTCTCAAGATAGTGAGAAACACCCCCCTTCAAGGTATATAATCGCTTAAAACCTTGCTTACTGTAGTAAAAACAAAAATAAGTTGTCAGCTACGAACTTACACAACATTTTCACGTAAAATGCAAAGGTATATGTGAACACCAGATGGTGCAACACATAAATGAAGAGACCAACTCTAGTGATGTTGCAGTTGTCTGCTCCCATATATTAAGATAATAAGTTATGTTGAGCAACTGAATAGCCATTTGATAGTCTTACACAGCTTCAGCACATAATCCTCAACCTAATATAAGTTTCGAGTATATGACAATAGGTTTTAGCTCAAAACAATATTTACATTTCATTTGAGAGATCCTATTGATTTTGCCTACTGAAGAAGCTTATTTACTAATGCAACTAGAATTCATATCAAGTCAAGGCTTGAACAATTTCCACGTAGTGCGTGCCAGTATCACCAAGCCATAGAAGCCTGATTAATAAGTTGACTTTCCAATGAGGGTCAAGTAGCTCATTTAACCAACAGATGGTATTTGCAGAAGAGCAGTATAAAAAGTACAAACACCCCCACAGAAGATAGCTATTCTCTCCACTCAAGAGTCTGTCATAGGAAAGAAACTATTGGAAGGTAACTGCTTTTTGTGGAGGGTGGATGACAAGAAATTTTACATTCCAAGTACTTTAACCAGGAAAAGCTGAAAACTGGATATTCTTATGGTGTCGCTGAAGAGATAGCTCAAAGTTCCAATATCTCACACATTTATGCTCTAGCACATAGAGAGAGAGAGAACATAACGCATACAAAAAATCTACAGCTTACCGTAATATAGCAGAATATACATCACAGCGGATACCTCCAGTGCAGTACATCAATATATCAGTTCTCTCCTTATCAACGGCTGCTAAAGGATCTGAGGCAATCACCTGCAAAACAGGATAACAAGATATTAGTCATATTTACAGAAAAAAACACATTCCTGGATATTTTCTTGTGCAGGAAATGACAGTTTCTATGTTTATGTTTAAGCATATCAATGGACATACAACCAAGTAAAATAGCAGCATGCAGCAGTGCAAGTATGAATGAGAATATAAAGTGGTACAGTAATACCAGAATATTATCCTGGCAACTACTGAATTTCATATGTCATGCCAATATGTCGATTTTAGCCCGATACATTATTCAAAAATACAACATACGCAATATAATGCAACAAAGTAGGGCCTTGGAGGGTAGAGTGTACAAAGACCTTACCTCTACCTCAGGTAGAGAGGCGGTTTTTGATAGACCCTTGGCTCAAGAGAACAAGTCCAAAACAGTCCAGAAAATGAAGTAACAGAAGTACAGGAAATAGCAGAAAGTAAAGGACAATAACTACAACAACATAATATGATAGTCAGAGAACAAGACAGCAGATGATAATACAAATTGAAGGACCGGAAACTACAGGAGCAATACTACACCCACTAGTATGGAAAAATAATAGGACAATACACTGCTACCTACTTGCCCTCCATCCTAATTTGTGTCCTCCACAACCTCCTATCTAAGGTTATGTCCTTAGTAAGCTGAAATTGTATCATATACTGTCTAATAACCTATTTCAATACTTTTCCAGCCTACCTCTATATCTCCTGAAACTAGGGATGCAAATAGGGCAGGTTAGGGCCAGGCAGGGTGGGGAAAACCTTGACCTACTAAGATTTTGACAAGCCCTGCCCTAATCCGTTTAGCATCTCTTTAAAAAATTGTCCTGCCCCACCCTGCCCTGCTAAGCCCTGCCCTGTTCAGTTTTTTTTCTTTTTCCTTTTCTGTCTTTCTTTTGCATATTGTGATACTCTGTTAATTTTTTTAAAAGTGAACTGATGAATGATGATGATGATGTATTGTTCATCAATATTCAGGATAATCTATCTAAGAATGAAGACTAAACTAGCTATTTATAGTGTTTGGCTAGTTATTACACATGGCCCAAAAGTAGCCTCAAAGACTTCACAAAAATGGCCATTTTTTGGCCATTGGGCAAGTGACGCCCAAAGTGATGCCTCGTCACTGATGTCACAGCTCGTCATCACCACCGTCACCTTAAGGCATGAGCTTCCTTCATGGCCACCAAGTGACGCCCAAGGTGACGATTGTCACTCCTAGGCAGTGTGCTCTCCTTCCTTGTCTCAACCACTAATTCAACAAACATGATATGGAATCCTTTTGATGGTCTTAAGATGTGCCCAAACACTTTTATCTTCGTAAATAAACTTTGAAGGGCTTGCAACTCCTGTGCTTGGCTTCTTGTAAATAGTTTGGAGGCTACTTGGGTCATATCATTCTCTTTTTTATGAAAGGAATTTGTCCTCAAATTTGGATCATCACCAACATGGACATCAAATAGAGAAAGGTCACTCACATTGAAATTATTGTAGACTTGATACTCCGGGGGTAGGCAACTTTTTAAGCATTGTCATTAAGTCACTCAATGACTTGAAATGGACCATTGTAACACCTCAAAAGTTCCTAACTTTAGATCAAATCATGGGAAATCAAAAAAAAAAATATAGACGGTTGAATTTTAAAGGATTTACAAGCAGCATTTATGGACTGTCGATGGAACCACAAGCTCTAGACGAGGTTCATAGATCAACTTCAAAAGCAGGAATTTTGGACTAAGATTTATGGACCCAAACCATGGATTTTAATTGCTTTTACGGATCATGGATTGGTTCGTAGATTGAAGTCCTGAAACATGGATTTCGTAATAACTTTTACTAAGGGGTTTTACGGTTCGTAATAAGGACTAGGGTCATAGATGCCTCTCATAGATGAAACTTTAGAGACTCACTATTTCAACTAAGTTCTACGGACAAGGATCTACGGTCCATAGATGGAACCACAGTCGTTTCAGAAAGGTCTTGGTATTCAAGTTAAGCTTTTTTTTTAAATAGGTAGACACAACTTTTCATCCGTAGACAGATGGTCAGACCGAACAGACTATTCGGACCTTAGAGGATATGGTAAGAGCTTGTGTGATCAACTTTACAGGTAATTAGGTTGATCACTTGCTTTTGATTGAGTCTGCTTATAACAACACAACAGTTACTACTCCAATATTCATATGGCCCTGCTATAGGGTGGTTTGAAGTTGGTGAAGTGGCCTTGATAGGGCCTGAATCAATTCATGAGGTTATGAAGAAGGTTCAACTTATTAGAAAAAGATTGCGAATGGCTCAGTGCAGACAGAAATTTTATGCAGATGTGAGGAGAAGAGAGCTTGAGTTTGCTATTGATGATTGGGTATATCTGATAATTTCACCCATGAAAGGGGTGATGAGGTTTGGTAAGAATGAAAAATCAGTCCATGTTATGTTGGTCCTTATCAAATTGTGAGGCGTTTTAATAATGTGACCTATGAGTTGGATCTACTTGTAGAGTTAGCATCGGTGCATCCAGTGTTTCATGTGTCCTTGTTGAAAAAGTGCATTAGTGATCCGACTACAGTGCTGCCTTTTGAAAGTGTTGATGTAAAGGATAATCTCTCTTAAAAGAGGTCCCAGGTGATATTCTTGATCGTTAGGTTCGTAAGTTGAGGATCAAGGAAGTCGCTTCAGTAAAGGTTCTTTGGAGGAACCAGTTAGTTAAGGGAGCAACTTGGGAAGCAGAGGCAAATATGATGGCCAAGTACCCCTACCTCTTTCCTTTCAGTTCAGTCCCAATGTGAGGTAATAGCTCCTCCATATTCGATACATGTCTTTCAGTTATTCCCATATCTAAGTATGCCTGCATGTTCATGAAATCAGATCAGTCTTCATGTTTATGTTCACAGTCAGTCACTCCATCAGTTTTTTTTTTGATAAAGATAACATTTGTATATCAATCATCAGCTCAAAGCTGGTATCCAAAAATTTACATCATATCCTCCCTCCACACGTGTGTCGGGCATAAACAAAAGATAAAGAAAAGAAAAGAAAAAAAAGAGAACTATCCCTAGATCCTCCTTTCACCTTCACTCCATCAGTTTTCAATGTTTAGTTTGCAGTCTTGGGATTGCAGATCTTTCCCTACTCTTTTAAGTTTATTTAGGCTCCATTAGGGGACGAATGTTCTCGAGGGGAAGATATTGTAACACCTCAAAAATTCATAAATTCAGATCAAATCATGGGAAATCAGGAAAAATTAAGACTGCTGAATTTTAAGAGAGTTATGAGCAGCATCTACAGACCGTAGATGAGGCTCGTGGATCAAATCAGAAGTAGGAATTTTGGACTGAGATTGACAGACTCAAGCCACGGGTCATAATTTCTTTTACAGGTCATGGATTGGTTTGTAGATCAAAGTCCTATAACATGGATTTCAGCTTGATTTCTACAAAGGAGTTTTATGGCTCGTAAAAGGGACTACGGGTCGTAGATGCCTCTAGTAGATGAAACTTCAGATAGTCAGTATTTCAGCCTAAGTTCTACGGACAGGGATCTACCGTTCGTAGATTGAATCACGAACAGTAGATGACCTCGTAGAACCTTCCAAAATCAATTTTTAGTCGGGATAATTTTGGTCTTTTACTACTCTTTTGATCCCTAAACTAAGTTGTTTTGGCATATTCTAAGTGGGATTAAAAGTAATTAGTCGACCACCCCTCTCACGCATACCACCCAAAATCAAAGATCAGTACTCTCAATGTTCCTCTCAAGCAAGAACTAGGGTTCCATAGTTTCAATTCAAGAATTCGAGCTAGGGCTTCCATTCTAGGTATGTGGGATTTCATCAGTGAGTATCTTTCCACCCATTGAGTCCCAAAGAAAACGTAGCTTTTCAGTTCATGATTTCTATAGCAGTTAAGGTTTTATGATAAGTATGATTTCTACTTTAATTCACATTCGTCTTCATAAATTGTTCAAGTATGTGTTTTCAAACTATGATTTAGTATCTCTAAATGGTGTTTTCATGAACCCTCAAAACATAGATATTTTTATGGTTCAAAACCATGCTATTTTAGATCATGCATGTCTCAAATTATTAGTTTTCAAAATTTAGGATGCTTTCAGATAAAGAATCAATTGGTATTTATCAGTTATCAAAATTCATGAACTATTCACTTATAATTAGTAATATTCAATATTATCAAATTATTACTGTTTACAGTTTTATTACATGTTTTTGTTGCGAGTTTACTTAGCATCGAGCGGACCTAGGAATGAAGGCTCACCCGTTAGTTGAGGACTGAGACCTTTAGTAGCAATCCTATCAAAGAATGACAAAAGGTCCCATATTGGTGGTTAATGTGATAAGTGGACTCCTTTTAAGGCTTGGGCAATCCTCCTCCCTTTGAGGGCATCTCCAACCCTACACTTTATTTTACTCTCCAAATATAGAGTTCTCTATTTTTTCAGACAATCAACTCCAACCAAATTCTCTATTTTATTTTCTAAAAAGAATCTTTTTCTCTCTCCTCAATATTATGTTATTATTTCTATTTCATTTTTGTTTTCTTATTTCATAATATAAATCTTTTTTTTCTTTTTTCCAAATAACATCCTACATAATTTTCATGTAATTTTAAAATTAAATTTTTGAAATTTTTTATTTAATATTAAATTATATTTTATTCTAAGTTTTTAAAGAACAACTTCGAATAATTGAAAAAGGAAATCAACAAGCACAACTGCAATCACAACCCAACCCCAACTTCTCTAAATCATACACTAATTTCTTTTTCGAATATTGTTAAATCTAGAAATGATCTACCAGATTACTAAATTATTGTTGTGCTTTTTAAAATTATTATGTTATGTGTTGTATTATTTTCATGTATTTAAATTATTATGTTATGTATTCTATTTTAGATTTTAATTTTTTATCTTATCATTTAAATTTTGTGCAATCTTCATAGTGCAAATTAATAATAACATCAAATTGTATCACAAAGTGACAAAATTAAAAAAACATATTTAAAATATTATTAATTCGAGATGAAAATAGTATATATAAAATAAAATATTTTGAAAAAATGTTATATTACATTTAAAAAGAATTGTGAATATTAGAGATTTAATTAATAGCTTTATATGACAAATAATATGTTAATTACAAAATAATAGAAATAATAATTTAATATTCAAAAAGTGAAATATAGAGTATGAATAGTAGTTCTCCAAATTTGGAGAACTACTATTCAACCCTCTATAATTGGAGAGTAGAGGGTAAAATAGAGAGTGCTTGGAGAGGACATTCTCTATTTTACTCTCCAAATGTAGAGAATGAAGAGTAAAATAGAGTGGGTTGGAGATGGTCTAAGCTAGCTTTTAGGGGTGTGAGTGAGGCCTAAGACCTAATTTAATATGGTACCAGAGCAGGGCCCATCTCACCCAATGTTGGGGTCCCCAAAATCAAAATTGTCCACGCACCGGATGCTAAGCACTGGGCGTGAGGTAGAGTGTCAAAGAATGAAAAAAAGTCACACATTGGTGGTTAATAAAATGGGTAGACTCCTTATAAGCCTTGGGCAATCCTCCTCCCTTTGAGCTAGCTTTTGGGGTGTGAGTTAGGCCTAAGACCTAACTTAACAAATCCCTACGCCTCAGAACTACATGCCATCGTAGGATTATAAGGGTCACCCATTAATTGAGGACTAACTCCTTAGTCTTTTACGGAAATTAGCTTAGTTGTATAATATTAGCTTAGATTAGCCTCTATATAGCCTCTATATACTGGCAAAGTATATTGGGTCCTTTTTATGGGAATCATACGTCGAACTCCATGTTAGCTCATATGGTTATATGTCGGTTAGTAGTATCTCCCACAATTTAGTTTCATTTGTAGCATGACCTTGTAGTCAGTTATATCAGTTTTTAGTATATTTCAGTTACATGTTTTACTACTAGGTCACCGCATCATCTCATGTTATTCAGTACAATACTTCAACTTTAGCATGTTCAGCTATTATGTTTAGCATGCATATCCCTCATACTCAGTACATTCGAAGTATTGACCGCATATTGTCTGCCTATATTGTTTGATAGTATAGGTTCAGACGTTCAACATTTAGCTCACGATTTGTACGACTTCGGATCAACTTAGTATTACTATTGGTGAATCCTCATCTTTTGAGGACGTCCTTTATATTTCATTTAGTCATTGCTATTTTTAGTTTCAGACAGTTAGAGCTAGTTGGGGGCTTGTCCTCTCCACTCATCTTAGTAGACTTTCAAAAGTTTGTTATTACAGAAACCTGCTATTTTAGATGTTTGAGTTTAATAAACCTATTTCAATTGAGCTTCCACATTAGTATTTCAGCTTTCCATGTATGCATATCTTAGTGTCATATCAGACCATGGGTTAGCTTGGGGTCACTTGTGGCTCTAAGCATCGTGTTACGACCAAGGGGTAGTATCGTGTTGTGACAACCATCTCCTCACAGCATCAACATTCCCTTCCTCTTGCTTGAAAACCTATCCTTGAGGAAGTGAAACCACACCCAATTGCCCGGTTCAAGCACAACATTCTTCCTTCCTTTGTGTGTTGTCTTAGCGGTCTCTCAATTCTTCTTCTCAAGTTAGAGCCTCACCTTCTCATGCATCTTTATTCATGGCCTCAGCTCACTTTGCACCATCTAGATTCACAATATCTTTGGACAAAGGGGTGAGATCTAACGGGGTTAGTGGATTAAAGTCATGGACAATTTCAAATGGAGTCATGCCAATAGGACTATGAATAACTCTATTGTATGTAAACTTAACTAAAGGCAAGTTGAAAAGAATCGGGTTACTTGAATAAACAAGAAAATAATGCGGAAGCAAAAATATGATGATTAAAGACGAAATTTGAAAGATATGTGAATTTGAGAATTAAATCCCTAAAATTTCAGAATATAGTGCTAAGAAACCTAATTGATTTTAGTATTCAAAATTAGCAAATTAAAACTAATTATGATACTTATAGAGTCAATTGAAGAACTTAGATCAATAAAGTGTTCTAGACCTCTACTTCGAAGAAATTTGATACAACAATTAGTATAAAACTAATTACCTTCTTTACTTTTCGAATAAGAACCAAAGATATCAAGTTAAGAATTAATTTTACATCTTAAAGAATTGTTCTTATAAATTTGTAAGATAAATCTATTGTCACCATACATAAAGGTGTAAAAAAGAGCAATCTCTCAAATAATATTAATCATGTCTTTTGAAAATAACAAAATTCACCCCTATATATAGGAAAATTATATCCCCAAAAGAAGTTACCAGTTTAAAAAAAATATATATATATCCCCAAAAGAATGGGATTCAAATCCTATCTTTATGGAAATAATAACTAGAAAACATTAAACAAGAAAAGTTTTAGTCCAGGAAACTTTAGACTAGGAAACTTTTAGACTGGGAACCTTTTAAGCTAAGAAACTTTTAAATAGGAAACTTTTAAACTAGAAATTATTGGCTTTGAACGTTCAGCTTTTTGGACTCTCTTTTGGGCTTCATGTGGCCCAATATTCTTCCTTTTGGGCTTGAATTTGGACACTTCTTCCGTGATAAACATTTTCTTGATTTTTCATTGAAGACCATCAATTTTAATGGAGGTATACCAATGTGGATGCTATCACAAGTGCTCTTCCCAAGATGTCAACCTCCCTTTCACCATGGCTCGAAGCATAGAACCCAAGGCTCTATTCACCATCTTTGTTTGACTATTGGTTTGGGGATGACAAGATGTGGAAAACAATAATCTCGTCTCGAGACGGCCCCACAAATCCTTCTAAAAGTGAATAAGGAATTTGGAATCCCTATCACTTACAATGGTCTTGGGAATAGCATGCAATTTGACCACATTCTCAATAAATAATGATGCAACATGAGAAGCTTTGTCTCATTTGTTACATGCAACAAAATGAGTCATTTTAAAGAGACTGACAACCACAACAAAAATGATGTTCTTCCCTCAATTAGTCCTTGATAAACCTATACAAAGTCCATGGAGATATCAACCCAAGGTCCATGATGGGTGGGGGAGAGGGTTGTATAAACCTTGGGGAAGGAGCTTAGACTTGGCATCTTTGCACTCTACACATTGGCTACAAATCTAGAGGGGTTGGATTGTATTTTGGGCCTATAAATTGCTCTTCAATAATACCCAAGGTCTTAGCAATACCAAAATGTCACATCAATCCACCATCATCTGCCTCTCTCACAAGGAGTTCCATCCAACAGCTTCTAAACTCCACCTTTGTGCCCTAGTTCCTTGTACAAGCATACAAGAAGATGCAAATTTGGCGTTGTAATCACCAGCCTTAACTTCTTTGTCACCACTTTGTACACTTCTCTCTTTGTTCTCTTATCCTCCTTGTCCTTGCTCTCCACCAATTTCACATCAGCTACCTTTTTTGCCTCTACCTTTCGTTGGGACTTCCTCATTCCACCACCAATCTCCTTGGTGTCCACCAGAGTTGCCCTTTAAAACTCCCAACACCTTTCAAACCACTTCCTTGACCACACTAGAAATCATATCCCACATACAGGTTGCATTCCCACTGCTTGTCCGGGCTCCCAATAACACTAACTTTTCCCCCACCGCCTTCAACTTAATCTCCAAACCATAGTTAAGAGCTTATGTTGAGTTGTAAGATATTTGCCCAAAATTACATTGTAGCCCTTGCAAAGGCCTCCTGTAACAACCTTACTTATATTTGAATACAAATATAGACGGAAGGAGTTTAGTGAAAAAAAGAGACACAGAGGGAATAATTGGCAATTATTAAAGGGTCAGGATTAGAGATTATTAAATGAAGCTCAACGGCTGAGATTGACTGAGATCACAACAAATACACGCAGCAGAGAGAGAGAAAGGACAACGTAAATCTGGTATTCTAACAAACTTTCTCAACCTCTTCCCAGCTTCTTCTTCTTATTTCTATTCTCTTCTAACCTTCTTCTTCTTCTTTCCCTTTTTCTGAATCGGGGCTCTATTAGTGAAGAAACCTTACTTGTTCTCTATTTTATCAATCATTTCCATTTTATTGAATTTTTGGTTTCCAATTCCAGATAATAGAAAATTGTTCCAAAAACCTATTGTGCTGAAAGTTTACTGTTTTATTGAATTCCTATTGAGTTCATAACAATTGGTATCAGAGCCATTGCTTCCCCAGGCGATAACAATCTACTCATGGCAGAAGGAACAAGGATGAGACTCATGGATGAGAAACTAGCTCAACATGATGAATTGTTGGTCGAATTGAGGAATGGCCAACAGGCCATAAATGCTACTCAAACAGGGATACAAGGAACTTTGGAGCTGCTTTTGGATCAACTCACTACAATGGAGAGGGGCCACAACAAAGGTTAGGAAAATGCTCTTCATAGAGGTGATGGTATTCTCCCTAATCCAGTTCCCGACGGGCATCCAGGTCGACTGAATCAGGTAATTCCTAACCCTAAGTGGGAGCTTCCTAGCTTTGAGGGTTCTAACCCTAAGGTTTGGGTACGTAAATGTGATCGGTACTTTAACTTGTATCGAACCCCTGAGGATCAGAAGGTGGACGGGGCTGCTCTTTATCTAAATGGGGATGCTGAAACTTGGTACAATTCCTTAGTTTTGAGCAGGGGGCCCGTCTCATGGGCTAAGTTAAAGGAGGAGATATCTGATAGGTTTGGAGATATTTTAATGGAAGATATGGTGGAGGAGTTTAATAAGCTTAGCCAAACTGGAGATGTCGGGAATTTTTTGAGGAAATTTGAGGATTTGAAGGCTGAAATGATCACGCGAAATCAAGCTTTAAACGAGTCTCATTTTTGTCCAGCTTTATTGGGGGCCTTAAGGAAGAGATTAAATTTGATGTAAAGATGTTCAAACCGACCACCCTAAGCTTTGCTATCCAGCAAGCTAGGATGCATGAAAAAGCTATAGAAGCTACCTTGAAGAAATCTAACGTGGCCACTAAAGCCAGTGGGAATAACGTGTCTGCAAGTAGTTCTATGGCAGCTAGGCTAGGGTCAATGAATGCTAGCTCGACACCTGCACCACTTCGGCTAAGTTTTGAAGTGTATGAACACAGAAAAGCCAACCAGTTGTGTTTTAGATGTGGTGAGAAGTATGGATTGGGCCATAGGTGCAAGATAAGGCAATTACAATGCATCTCTGGGTCTCCCGAAGAGTTGCCTGTCATATAGGAGGTACCACCAGAAATTGAGATTGAGGTTGCCGAGAAATGGAGTTCAGAAATTACTTGAGGCCATGTGTCTTAGCGCAATGTCTGGCAACTGGAAAGGGGTTAACACTATATTAGTTGCTGGCTTGATTAAGAAGAGAACTCTATCAATCCTCATGGACTCGGGTAGTACTCATAGCTTCATCAATATAAGAAAGGTGTTGAAAACAAGGTGGCTAATGCCTTGTCTAGGCGATTTGAGGACAGAGAAGTAGATGTAACCACTAATTCAGCTTGTGTACTAGCTATGAGCGCTATGGTGCCTACTTGGGTCCAAGAAGTGAGTAAGAGTTATGAGGAAGACCCTAAAGTGTGTGCCTTAATTTTTGAATTTTCTATGAATCACCTAGGTCCTCATATCTATCACTACTCTTCTGGAGTTCTCAGGCGAAAAGGTAAAGTTTACATTGGTGGTAATGGTGGTCTGAGACAACAATTGGTTTCAACATTTCATGACTCGCCAATTGGGGGTCATTCTGGTCAACTGGGGACTTACATGAGGCAGTCTCAAAAAAAATTTGGCCTGGCATGAGACAGATGGTTCGACAATATGTAGAATCTTGCGATGTGTGCCAAAGGAGCAAAGACGAAAAATGTTCCTTATCCGGGACTACTCCAACCCATTCCTATTCCTGACCAGGATTGGAGGCATGTGAGCATGGATTTTATAGAAGGACTGTCGAAATCTAGAGGCAAAGAGGTAATCCTAGTAGTTGTAGATTGAAGAACAAAGTTTGCCCATTTCATGACCTTGTCCCACCCTTTCACAGCCAGCACAGTTGCTGCTAAGTTTTTCAAACATGTGCATACACTCCATGGAATGCATGTTGTCTCTGACAGGGATAGCATTTTTTTGAGCAACTTTTGGCAAAATCTGTTTAGATTGTTAGGAACCCAGCTGCACCTTGGTACTGCCTATCACCCTCAAAGTGATGGACAAACTGAAAGAGTTAACAAATGCATTGAGAACTATCTCAGATGCATGACCTCTAGTAGGCCTACTCAGTGGAAAGAATAGATACCTCTCTCGGAATGGTGGTACAATACTAATTTCCACACAAGTATTCAATGTAACCCTTTTGAAACCTTATATGGGTACACACCACCTTATTTGACCTTTGGTCCTATGAAAGACACTACACTTCCTGCAGTTGAGGATATCATCATGAAGAGACAACAGATGCAACAACTTATGTTGGATAATTTGTTGAAGGCTCAAGAGAGGATGGAAATGTAGCTGATCAAAGGAGGCCTGAAAGAGAGTTTAAGGTTGGTGACTGGGTGTTTCTCAAGTTACAGCCCTATAGGCAGACCTTGCTGGCCCTAAGAAAGAACCTTAAGCTAAGTTCCAAGTATTATGGTCCCTATGCAGTGATAGACAGAGTCGGGAAAGTGGATACAAGTTGAGTCTGCCAGCTGATTCCAGGGTTCACCCCGTCTTTCATGTGTCCCTTCTTAAGAAAAAGGTTGGCAACAGGGTGGTGGTGCAGTCTGCTTTGCCCCTTAATAGTGAGGATGGTCAGTTTCTAGTTAAGCCACTTCACATATTACAGAGGCAGATGGTACGCCATGGCAATACAGCTGGAGTGAAAGTTCTAATTCAATGGTCTAACCTTCCTCCTGAGGATGCCACATGGGAGGATTATGAATTTTTGAAGGGCAAGTTCCCTGATTTTGATGTTCATCCTTGAGGACAAGGATGTTTTCCAAGCGGCAAGGTGTAACAACCTTATATTTGAATGCAAATATAGACAGAAGGAGTTTAGTGAATAAAAGAGACACTGAGGGAATAATTGGCAATTATTAAAGGGTCAGGATTAGAGATTATTAAATGAAGCTCAACGGCTGAGATTGACTGAGATCACAACAAATACACGCAGCACAAAGAGATAAAGGACAACGCAAATCTGGTATTCTAACAAACTTTCTCAACTTCTTCTCAGCTTCTTCTTCTTCTTTCTATTCTCTTCTAACCTTCTTCTTCTTCTTTCCCTTTTCAGAGCTGAATCTGAGCTCTATCAGTGAAGAAACCTTATTTGTTCTCTATTTTATCAATCATTTCCATTTTGTTGTAATTTTTGTTTCCAATTCCAGATAATAGAAAATTGTTCCAAAAAACTATTGTGCTGAAAATTTACTGTTCTATTGAATTCCTATTGAGTTCATAACACCTCCATCATCCTTCCTAAGGAATAAGTAATCACTTTGAGTCTTAGCCACCGTGCTACGGAAGGTAACCAAGTGGTTCCCCTTAGGAAAACTAGAATTTGCTACCACCATCTCAAAAGCTATAGCTAAATCCAAAAGTGCAACTCCTTCAATTCGATCCCCAAAAGCAAAACTTCTATGCACATCGTCATAACCCCTAAAGAATATCGAATGTGGCCACTGAAATCCACTCCTACCAATAGCATTTCAATGGAAAGGATTCTTCTCTAAACCTCATCCAAATCCTCCCAAAACGCTTTTGACTTCCTCATCCAAGCCCTCTTGAGGCGTGTAAGTGCTAATAATGCTCCACGTATTCCCTCCCATGACTAACTAAACCGACATAATCATATCATTAACCCTCCTGACCTCTACCACTTGCTCCCTAAAATACCAATCAACTGATATGCCTAATCCATTACTATTCCTAACCTCTCCCGAGTACCACAACTTCAACCCATCCACATCCTGAGCCTTAGTCCCAACCCACTTAGTTTCCTAGACACAAGCTATACTAACGTTCCTCTTCCTAAGGATCTTTACTCGCTCTATGGATTTCCCTGACAATGACCTTATGTTGCACAACCCTAATCTCAATCTAGACGCTCTCTGAACCCACTATTGCTTACTTTAATGTTCAGCTAGCACTAAAAAGACTACTCCTAATAGAAGAGGTAGAAATTCCAAGTATTTCAGCTGGAACAACTATGTACATATTGTTTTCTAAACCCTCGCCTCCGTACCCAATCAACAACATGACCCTACTCTACAATCGCCAACCAAAGCCACTCAAGTAGAAGGAAGTAATACATGCAATGAGGGACTACATACAAGAATCAACATGATAATACATGTAGGCAGACAAGCAAACAAGAAAGGGCAGAGGAGAAAAGTGTTTTCCAGCGTTGTACTATGATCGACTTGCAAAACTAAGATATACAAATCAGACAAATATATGGTTGTAAATTGATCCCACATGTTTCAGAGAAAGACTTGTGATACAGTTAGAATTATGCTTTTGAGTTGTAGTACCTTAATTTTACTGCTTTAGTATTTTGAATAAATCTTAGTTAATAGTTGGTTAGCTAGTTTTTTCCTATTAATTAGTATTAGTTTGTTAAGATATATTTTCCAGGGATACTCTGGGCTAGTTTACCATTATCTTTTTACTGCTTTTGTTCTTATAAATGTAGAGTTCAACAAGGTAAAATAAAGCAATTCTCATTGATCTCATTGCAATGTTTTTCTCTCGTTATTCTTTCTATTATTTTTCAATTTCTTTGCTAAGAACCCAACAAAATACTTATAGATTGGTCAAGTAATGGGGGTTAGAAAGAAAGAAAACACTTCAAATTATGTAAAAATACAAAAATAACATTTACTAGATTAGCTTGGACGAGAATATAGAAAATTGAGTAATAAACTGCTAAAACCTCTGACTCAGATTGCCCAAATGAAGTGGCCCGAAAACAATCAACATCCGGCCGCTGAGCGCCTTGAAAATGCCCAACATCCCATTCATAACCTTCCAGAAAATCAAACTACACTATATTAGAAGAAAAGGCAATTGAAATATTCAATTATAAAAAAGAAATAGCAACGCAAAAGTTGACATTTACAGAGTATAATAGGATGTTTCACCTTAAGCGGTTGTCTGGTCTATAGGCAAGACTGGAAATTTATACTTGGTCAAGAAATAGTTCCAACTCTAGGATTGACAGATTCTTGTGTTCTTCTGAGTGGAACGATCTATTTGGTGCAATCAAACAATTCAAACTCCATGTATCATCTGGATCACTGTCCAGTACTCCTAGATTGCGGCCATTGGTCTAGAAAGGCGAATTATTCTAATTTGAAATACATGGTTGGAGCACCTGACATGAGGAATTGGACAGAAATTGGTGGACAACTTTCAGTAGTTTGGGCGGTCCGCACTTATTTTTGCTAAGAGACTTAAGATTAATGAATGGAACAAGTCCTGTTTTGTTGATTAGGAGAGTGTTGAGCTGGCTTCTTACCAACTTATGGATGTTGCAAGGATATGGTTTGATCAGTGGAAGAAGACTAAGGGCCTGTTTGGCCATGCAATGAATCATGAGATGAAGTTGAACATGCAATTTGAACTTTTTATGTCGTATGTTTTACATAAACATAAAAACCTTATAAGTTGTAAAAACTATTAAAATTGTCCCAATTCATTCTACGATCGTACCAAATAAGCAAAAATTTTATAAAATCGCATAATACACTGTCATAAAACTATTCTTAAAAAAAACACAGCATTTATTGATCAACTTTAATTGAATAAAACATAAAATTAAACATAAGTTGTAATGTACTAATCTTTAATATAATCCACCCACATAATACAAACAACCTTCTAACGTTGAACTTGCATTTCTTGATCATATGACCATTCCCATGACTTTATGGGCTATCTTTCAAGTGTGCGACTAATGGCTCGCGCCAGGCAGGACTGGGATCGCAGCCAACTGGGAAGCCCTTCCCACTTCATCTCTTATATATATATATATATTATATTATTATATAATGTAGATGATGATGATTGATTGAAGATTCCCTTTCTACAATAAGCCTACGAGATGAATTGGACCTCAGCCCGAAGAGCGCGTGCATCCAAATTTAAAATTAAATAAGATATCATTTAACTAAATCATATGAAAATTAAACTTAAATTATAAAACAATCAATAGTATAAATCAAAGCTAACAGAGAAAAATTAAGAAAAATAATTTTAGCTGCTAGTTGAATACACTCCCTTCGGTTCATATCAAATGAATTATTGGGACCTTTTTCGTGAACTTTTTGTAGTTCAAGAGAATTCTTTAGACTTTTTTTTTCCATATTTACCTTTTATTTTATTGAGATTCTTAACTATTTTAAAAAATAATTTAGAAATAATCAAAAGAATAATAATAGAGAGTGACCTTTAAGTATATCTTTAAATGTAATTTCTTAATACTATTAACTCAAGGCTAGAAATAGAAAGATGTAATTTCTTAGTACTATTAATTCAAGGCTAGAAATAGAAATTTTTGTTTCTTTCCTTTGTTTTAAAAAAATAGAATAATGCGCTACAAACTGGAATCGAACTCGGGACGTCAAACACTCAAATGAGTAAGCTTACTGCTGAACCAACACCGCTCCTTATGTACAAGTGTGTTTATTTATCTATATATTCAAATAATATTCGTCTAATTTTCCGGTGAAAGGTGTTCGACTGACCACCCTTACTGTGTTGTAGCTCCGCCCCTGGCTATGGAGCTATATAATGAGATTGAGATTTTTGTTATTTACTAGTTTTTCGAAGTTTTGCACAAAATAATATTGCACATTTTTTTGTGAATGTTCAATGTGAATCATAATATATATCTCTTATTCACACGAACCTATGAAGATGGTCAATGAAAAATTTTATTAGTTAAATGCAATAATGTATATATTTATTTCAATTTGATGAGGTTCAATCATGTAATTCGTCGTATCTCACTAATATTACTTTATTGACGATATTTGTTGTGTATTTTTCTTGTCATCTAACAAAGATGTGTTTTGCACGTGTATTCCACTTAACCTGTTTAGATGTCATATGAATATGTGGAGAACAACTACATTTTATTTTTTAGAACTATTTTTGTATATTAATCTTTATTTTGTAAGTTATAACATAGTAGATGACGTTCTTTTTGTTGGCTCTCATATTTGACTTCTTGATTGACTGTCTACATAAATCAAAGATAGTTATTTGACTGTCCATAGTTAACTAAGAAACGTTTCCTTTTTTTATACCGGAAAAACTAAAAATTAAAATTAAAGAATATATTTTATCTATGAAATCATATATATAATCACTTGTTTATCTTACACCCAACAAAGATATAGTTCATATACTTGTAAGCAATTTTCAATTTATTCAACCAAGTATGATTCATCCAAGGAAAAATAACAACACAGTGTTATTACATATATAGGGGCAGTATAATAATATGAAAAATTATTGGTCAAAAGTTATAAGAAAAGATGAAACATAGAAATAATTAATGTAATAACTATAAAAATTCATAGTATTATTACTAAAGAGTGTAAAAGAGTGTGAATAACATTTGCAATAATTTGTAATAACTAAGAGAGTTTTTAATGTTATAACTAATGAATTAACGTGCAATAGATGTACTTCAAATAAATTTTAAATTTACATAAATAAATAGGACTTTTAGTTAATGTTACTATTTTTTTATAGGTATGAACTTTTCTTCGTCGAAAATACTGAAATATTAAGAAATAGTAAATTAGTAAAACAAAAGGGCAATGTTTACATACAAATAACTATTTTGAAGCAAACTTACAAACAATCTAAATCGCATAAGTAGCATTGATAAATAAAGTCATTCTTTCCTCTTGAGCATAAAAAATAAAATCGTGACAATTCTTTAACTCTTGAGAAGTTTAGTAATTTTGGGACAAGATATTCAGAAACATATAGCTACATCACAAGAGAAATTATTAACAAAAACTAATGAATTTATACTACAATAAATATCAAACTAATACAAACTTTAGTTGGGGTTATTACAAGTCATATGAACTTTTCTTTGTTGAAAATACTGAAATATTAACAAATAGTGAATCAGTAAAACAAAAGGGCAATGTTTATATAGTAATAACTATTTTGAAGCAAATTTCCAGACAATCTAAATCACAAAAGTAGCATTGATAAATAAAGTCATTTTTTTGTCTTGGGCATCAAAAAAACAAATCCTGACAATTTTCTAACTCTTGAGAAGTTTAATAATTTTGGAAAAAGATATTCAGAAGCATATATCTACATCAAAAGAGAAATTATTAACAAAAACAAATAAATTTAGACTGCAATAAAAATTAAACTAATACAAATTTCAACTGGCGTTATTACAAGTCATATAAAATTTTCTTCGTAAAAAATACTTAAATATTAAGAAATAGTAAATCAATAAAACAAAAGGACAATATATAATAATAACTATTTTGAAGCAAACTTCCTGACAATCTAAATAATAAGTAACACTAAAAAATAAAGTCATTCTTTTGTATTGAGTATCAAAAAACAAATCGTGACAATTCTCTAACTCTTGAGAGGTTTAATAATTTTTGAAAAAGATATTGAGAAATATATATCTACATCACAAGAGAATTTGTTCACAAAAACAAATGAATTTAGACTACACCATGCTAACTTCATATATTGGAACATTACGTACTATGTATATACTAAGCAAAAAAATAATTATTATATCATCAGAACTATTTTCCTCAACTACTCGAGGTTAAAGAATTTTTTTTTTTTTTTTGATGACAAGGGAAACCCGCAGCCGCTACCCTTTGGGTGCGCACAGGGTAAAACCCCTGCTCCTATGCAATAGCTCGCAAACTACATAGGAGAGGTAACCCGCACTAGGCAAGCCTGGTGCGACGAGCTCGACCCAGAAGGCAAACCCCTTGCTTTCGCTGGCAAGGGGTTTCGAACTTGAGACCTCCAACATGGAAGTCCCAAGCTCAAACCACTGGGCCACCCCGAAGGGTTGACCTATTGCGCCCTTGTAAAGCAATGAAACTGATGTACCTACCATGTTCATTGAATTTAAGAGTACAAAAGAACTCTATGTAATTGATTAGGAGGATTATCCACTTGTTTTAAAGCTTAAATGATGAGACTTCAGGTGTGAAATTAAGGATTTTCACTGACAGTCTAGTTCTTAGAGAGGGATAAATATTTGATTTGAAGGTCGATTTGATATCAGATTTAAAATTTGAAAATAGTTTTGAACTCATGGGATTATGGATGAAGTGAAATTATGATCATGTTGGAATTTGACCCTAGCGCTCGAGTTTGACTTTCTTATTGACTTTGACTTCAAATTTGTTTAATATTAAAATATGGCCATCGTTGAACTCATTTAACCCAATAGAGTAATCTTTTGAATAGATTGGGAGTATTCATAGGCTTTAAGAAGGGAAAGCTATTCCTAGAGACTAGGGAGCTTTGGAAAGAGGTAAGTTAAGGCTTTAAGTTCAACGAGAGAATTATTCCCAAATTAACTTAACTGATATATTATGTATATGGGGTGACATATAGGCAAGGTGACAAGCACTTGTGCGGTCACTGGGTTATTTGTGGGGATATTATGTCATTTCATGCCTACTTTCCATTCGTTATTCATTGCATGACTATTTGATCACACTCAATGCTAGTGATGATGTTATAGGCATTGTTTAAATGCTAAATTGCCTGTTATGAGTTATGTGCACATTAGATTACATGTTAGCTGATAGTCATATTTTGTTTGTATGCTTTGTAATTGGATACACTATATATAGAAATATCTAGATTTGGATATGGCACGTGAGTTGTTCGTATGAGATATGATTAGCATGTGAGTTGTCCGTGCAGCACGTGGGTATGGATTAGTTCCTCATGAGTTACGTATTACTAGGTCATCCGGAATAGTGTACATACAAGTTTATCATACCTTTCCCTAATTAATGACTCTTATCGTTGTATATCTTTATATGTTGTATATGTCGCATACCTCTTATGTTGGATTTGATGCATATATCATTGTGCCTCATTTGTACAAATTTGTTTGTCATATCGTGTTTACTTCTGTTGAGTCATCTATCTATTGACTGCACACGTTATAATGGGTATTTTGAAGCAACCTACCTTATTGAAGTTGGTTCATGATACTTATTGAGTACACCTGGTTTACTGTACTCATACTACATTTATTGCACATTTTGTGGAGGTGTTGATCCCTGTGCTAGCACAGAGTGTGGTCAGCAGTAGAAGCAGACTTGGAGGAAGACTTGGAGGTTTCATAGTGAGATGCTTGGTTAGTTTGCAGCACCGTGTACTCCTTCCATCTCATTTACTATTGTTCTATTTCAATTCAGACAGTGTTACTTTGAGACTTGTGTATTTATTCTTTCTTCTTTTTTTTTTTTGATGACCATGGTGTCCGGACCAGCTTTCGCGCACCTCGACTCATTCCATGGGATACCTACCATCTCCCACTAGCAACAGCCGCCAACAGGTACCAAGTATCTCTATCCACCAAGGCTAGGATAGATGGGATGAGTCACCTAGTGTTTTTATCTCCGTTGGGATTAGAAGCACTTGGTTGTTTATTCTGCTTTTTCCATAGTGTCAAAATTAAATTTCATTTTATGATTTAAAGACTTATCGTTTTTGTTAAATAAATGGACATTGGGCCTAACTCAATCCCGAAAGCTAGCCCATGAGAAAAGGATTGTCCAGGACCATATAAAGAGTCCAACTGCAACTTATCCCACAGATGTGGGACTCCAATCCCTGCAAGTCCAGGACTGGACATCTAGAGTGTGCACAATATAAGACGGGAGGTCCAAACAATAAATTGGGATTGGCCTGGCTCTAGTACAATGTTAGAGAATGGACAATTTTGAAAGCTTATTACTATTTCTTAATAGTGGAATTGGTTTATGTATGCAATTGGTCCGCATACAGGGTTGGGGGTAGGTGTCTCGTGGCTTAGGTAAATTGGGTCGTGACAACCTGTCTACAATTTTCACTTTCTGTAATTTTTGTTCTTCCCTCTTTCTTTTTTATGAGGTGAAGTTTTTTTCTAATTATTTCCTCGTTTAGATGATTATTATAGTAGCACACGCTTATTTCCAAAAACTCTTATGGTGACGCTGCAGCTATTTCGGATAACAACTCTAGGGACAGGACATCTGTTTCCAGTGACTATTTGGAGCACATCACACCTCTTTTCCTCTTCTCGGTGACTGTTATGGCAACATAACACAACTTCCAGTGACCTTGTTAACAATACAGCCTCTTTCCAACCACTATGCATACCATTATTTTGACAGCAACTTTTATAATAAAGAGTCTGGTGACTTCCCTACAAGTTATTAGCAACTATTAAGTTATCTATGTTTTCAAATAAGAGAACTTAGGGTCATAGGGTGGTTTTCCCACATTGCATCTGAGGAGACACCTCTGATGTAATATTAGTATACTAGGATGTTAGAGTTAAATGTTGTATACTTAGGTCCTCATAGGTTAAATGTAAGAAGTTGCTTGAGTGTCACACCTATTATAGGTGTGCTTTACAATCCATGTCCTTCAAACATCTCTCCTCTTCTCTCATCTCACACGGTCCCTTCTCCCCAAAAGAATATCCCTCACCAGTGGGATAAACAATCCCATGGGGGAGGGTGGAAGTATTTGTAATTTTACAAGAAAAACAGATTTATTTTCTCTGAGCAGGGTGAAACTTTGAACGAGCAGCATCAAGAGTTGGCCACATTACTCAATCAGGCCAACCCCAAAACTAAGACCAGAAATGTAACAGGAAACTGAAAGAAGGATACTTACGGTTTCTCACGTCAAGAAGTATAAAACTGGGATTGAAATTTCCATGTGATGAATTATTAGTGTTATTTACAGCTTCTAATCTCTTCCTCCATTCAGATGGTGCCAAAGGAGCTGCTCTCATTGATGGATCAAGCAAAGGAAGGTGAGAAATCCCTCCTTCCAACTGTTAACCAAATGTTAAAATATCATTTTATGCTTTAAAAGCGAGAGAAAAAGATATTCATTAGGTATATATGCCAGTTCTCTATAAGTGGATAAACTTTCGTCAACTCCCAAGATATAGTGAAAAGTCCCTCAAACCTCATCAAACCACTACTTAAAAGATGCTAAGATATTTTCCTTTCAATACGTACCTTTGCTGACCTTCAATTTCATTTAACATCTAAGATTCTCCAAAAATTAAGAAAGATGTGTAAATAATTTGAAGATACAAATGCACAGGTTTTAAGAACAGTTGAATTACTAATTCCCCATGCAAACCTCTAGGAGACCGATCTGAATATATACTGTGTCCAATATCTACCTCCTCTACAGTCGATCTTAAATTGAAATACTCTGCCGAGCTAACCTCCTACATGATCAGCCTTAAAGTGGCTTATTCCGCTGAGCTACTTCAAGTTTGTAATGATCACTTGAGAAAACAACATCTTGGGAAAGCTTTAGCAGATACGCTACTAAGTTCATCACTTCATTTTGCTCCTTCTTTAAAAAAAAAAAATCCTTTAGCTGGCCTAAGGGTATAAAATCATATGAATTTTATTAACCAAAAGATGTTGCTAAAATTTCCAAGCACATAATTCCATTCACGAAGCCCTGAGGACTCATTTAAATCCAAAAAACCAAACTAAAATCCAACTAATGTTGCACATTTCACAAGGTTTGAACTGTCTATAACTAATGAAGCCCTCAAAGGAACATCAAACTAGGAGACTTTTGAGGCTATATGCTTCCTAGTGTAAACTTATTTATTTTTTGGGTAAGGTAACATTTGTATGTATAAGCACAAAACAGTACATGATTAGACTGAAACCTTACATAAGAGTGACCAAAAGTAAGCAAAAATCTACCTTCCTCCGAAGAACCTAATGTATCAAGGATAGATATTTATCTTAGATTTTATATTTTATTTTTTGAGAATGGTAAACTTATCTTCCTGGTAGAATTGGCTGCACCAAAAACAGAGAAGTATAATACAGTTGAGTTCGATCTGATGTATTGTATTGCTGCTGTTTACAAAACACCTAGAATTCTTTTCTCTCCATATTGCCTACCAAATGCATGCAGGGACCATCCTCCATCTTCCTCGATCATCTTCTCCAGCTCCAGCTACTTCCCAACTAAAGAGAGTTTCAGTAATCTTTCTAGGCATTGTCCATGCTATGGCCTATGCCTGTGAGATTAATGAGAGTGGAAGCTGTGAAACACCCAATGATGTCCTGCTTGAGCACCTCAGAACATCTGATTAAGGATCCCATTGTAAAATCATCAGACCTAGAGCCTTATCCATAGCACACATTTTCAAACACCCAAAAACTTCTTGTTCTTGAAATCTGCTTTGCAAAAGATCCTTTCCTTCCTTTGAAACTGTTGGAGAGTTCCAAAATTGGTTGTTGGTCTCCATTCTACAGTCTCAGTATAGATTTTTTTTGTAGAAATCCAACATCTCATCATTGATTCTCAGAGGATCTGAGATTAATTCATCCTGGATCAATAAATAATAAATGTTGTTGCATCGTTTATAGCCATTAGCAGTTTTATGAAAGAACTTACTATTTCTGTCCCTTTCTTCAGCCAGATGGCCTTGGATATCTGCCTCCATGCCACATCTTCATGTTTCAGCAGTTCTTCATAATTCATCAGCAAGGATGCCCTCTCCATAATTTCCCCTCAGTTAAAGTTGTCTTCCAGTACTCTGTCCAACACTGCTAGCTGGATTAGCAAGTTAGACTTTTGTACCTTCAAGTTGCCTTGGCCCCTTTTACTCCACACCTTAGTTTACCTTTCCAAGCTTTCATTTTAAAGCTACATAATTAGGTTTTCCTAAGAAATAAAATGACGTCCACCAACTCATAACTCTTTCAACAAATCTATCCGTCTTCAGACACCAATTGTCAAACTTGAAATATGACCACAATGCAATACAACAAATACACGTCATTCTTTGAAGGAGAGATTGCTTGATGTTGCTAAAGCAGTTATCCCACTCTTCAGAAATCAAGATTCTGGCAGTTCTTAAGGCAGTAATATATGTATCCCCTCTGTACCAAGTATAAGCACCTCCCTCTAGCTGAAGATCAATAAGACTCGTGTCTTCTATAAAGTCTGAGAATTCCACCATAGCTGTGGACTTCTCTTGCAATATTTTTTTCTTGTAGGAAATCTAATTATATTGAAGTCCCAACAGATTGCCCATGGGCCCTCCATTGGACTCCTTACAGCACTTATTTCCTCTCATACCTCTCTTCTTTCATTGTCCCAGTTTGGAGCATTTACTCCTGTAATGTGGCAATCAAAATCCTGCAACTGGTCTTCAAATCTGCAGGTCAGAGTATGTATCCCAATTTGAAGAGCCTCCCCATTCCATACCCTCCTATCCCATACCACCAAGATTCCCTCTCTGGTTCCACTGGCCTCTAGACAGGCATAGATTTCCCATCTTCCTCCCCGGAGTTACTTTACAAGGACTTCTACACCCCCCTGCAGCTTTGTTTCTGTAAAGATATGGCACCTGGGCCTATCTCAACCCCAAAAGTTAGCTCTTGAGGGGAGGTTTGTCCAAGTCCATATAAGGAGATCAAATTCCCATCCCTGTACCGATATGGGACATCTTAACACTCCCCCGCACGCCCAGACCTCAACTGGAGCGTGAACACTTCTACATGCGGACCCATCATCGGTGAACAACAAATTGGGATGGGTCTATACCATGTAAAGATATAGCACCTGGGTCTAACTCAACCCCAAAAGCTAGCTCTTGAGGGGAGGTTTTTCCAAGCAAATTCTCATCTCTCTACCGATGTGGGACATCTTAACAATTTCCTTCAAACATACAACATTGGCACCCCGGTCAAGTAAAGAACTCATCACCGGCCTCTTTTTATCCATGTTATTTAATCCCCTCACATTCCACGTGACTAATTGGATCTTCATTGATAATTAAAGTCAAAGCCCTTCACCTGCTCCTGTTTCCATTGCTTTTTAATTTAATGACAGATAGACCAATCCTTTCAACTTTTGTGTCCCCTTGAACTTGTTTTCCTTGATAGTAGTGTTTGATTCCGTCCTCCTTGCATGTCTGCTGCTATCAATCTGCATTAGTAATTCCATGGCTTCTTCCTCATATCCCCAAAAATCAACTCCAAACAATTTGCTTAATTTGACCAAATATTGATTGACCCATATAGGTGTATCCCCTTTGGTCTGAGCAATCACCTTGTTGCCGAACTAAAATTGGTTTGGCATCTTCAACTTCCCAGATTTCCCCACCATCCACAGATTCTAATTGCAAAACTTGATTATGATCTTCAATGTAGCATTTCATCTTTGATTCCTCTATTACTGCAAGAGACATATTACCACTAGTATTCGTCATTTGTGTATCTTCCCCTACACTAAAGTTTTTTCCTCTTCTACATGCAGACTATTTGTCAAATCAATTCTCGTCAAGTCCACTGATGACCTGTTAGAAATAGGAGTAGAAGGAGATGATTTTCGTTGCAACACTTTGACGGGTGTGCTTCTGTTACCCTCTTCTTCAATCATAGTTCTCATCTCAGAAAAAGTATAATCTTGAGCTTTATCCCCATAGAAACTTGCTCCTTCTGTAATTGAGTTGATGTTCGTTGTTTGCTTGAACTTGTGTCTCCAGAAGGTCTGAGTCATTGGGCTCTAAATAATCATGCTTGGACAAGTTCTGCAATTTTGGGGCCCAACTCCTTATTTCGGCCTATTGCTTTCATCTGAATAAAAATTTCTGACCCCAACTGCCCAGCTTGCATTTCACGTAGTTGATATTTAAAAGCCGCCCACCCACGTGGACTACGACCTCTGTCTTCGCTAAAAGGCACTGGAAAGTTTTCTCCTATATAGGTAGCAATACCCACTTTACCCAATGGCCCTTCATTTCCACCATGGATGATTTGCTTCCCTCTTCTTCCTGTCGCTGAAACCTCACACCAAATTGGTGTTGGTATATGAATCCATCACATTCCAACTCTTATCTCTAGTTGTACAGCTATTCATTTCCTTTAACCTTAATTCTTGCCTAGTGGAGATGGTTTTTGAGTTTTGTTTCTTCTTCAGTTCCAATCCAGCCACCTCACTTGTCGCTGACTTGTCTGAATGTGGTTTGAGACCATAATTCACAGGCACCCCTAGAGATGAATCCAGACCTAATTTCTGGGAATTTCGTCCGGCCAGCACCCTGAAGGAGACCACCATTGTAGTCATTTTGAGCTTGTTCCAACTCCACTCCCCTTGGAGAACATGCATGTTTTGCCTCTTTCCTAGACAGCATCTCGAAGAGGAAATGAGAGTCGTTCATTCCATAAACATTAACTCCATGGGAGGATCTCCAGTTGCTGCTTGCCCCATCTTCAAATGTTGTTCAAAGTCGGAGTTTCATGGATTGGGGCAGAGACACTTTGGGCTATGCATCTTCCGAGTACATCCTCTTCTGAAGGTACTACACTTCCAAGAATAATGATTCTGGTATCAATGCTTTGATCATTGGCTCCTTTATTCCTTCCGTCGCCCATCAGGTGATTTTGAAGGCTTCTATGTATGAAGCTTCAAGTCATGGATACCTAGCTACTGTATTAACTTCCTTTCTTCTGAAGCATTAATGAATCTAATGATTTTCTGTGCTATAAACCCCAAACCAGCTTTTAGTGTAACTTCAGGTGTGATAATAACTGACCTATTGCGCCCTTGTATTTATTTATTTTTTGATGACAAGGAAACCCCACAGCCGCTACCCTTTGGGTGCGCACAGGGTAAAACCCCCGCTCCTATGTAATAGCTCGCAAACCACATAGGAGAGGTAACCCGCAATAGGCAAGCCTGGTGCGACGAGCTCGACCCAGAAGGCAAAACCCTTTGCTTTCGCTGGCAAGGGGTTTCGAACTTGAGACCTCCAATATGGAAGTCCCAAGGTCAAACCACTGGGCCACCCCGAAGGGTTGACCTATTGCGCCCTTGTAAAGCAATGAAACTGACGTACCTACCATGTTCATTGAATTTAAGAGTACAAAAGAACTCTATGTAATGGTTTTTTAATTTCCATCTCCTAACTGTCTGTTTTTGCTCCTTGGAGTAAATACCTAGACTATCCATTTCAAGACTTCAATGCTTATAGTAGCTTTCCTCATCAAATGCCTGATGCGCACTATCCATTCAAACCAAATTTTTGACCTTGAACTGTACTTAGATGGTGTACATTTAAAACCAAAATCCTTTTTCCCCATCACAAAGAGGAGAAAGGTCAGAAGTGAGAAAAGGGTGGTTACAATTGGGTTGAGAAGAACAAAGAAAGAAATTCCGGTAGAAAAGACACAGGAAAAGGTGTTCTACAATTCTAGGAAGTAGGAGAGCGAAATTCTTGGAGAATGTGCCTCAGAGCATTTCCCAACTTTTTCTTTTCCCTATTTTGTGGGAAGCGAGGTTGAATGGTCCAGACATGTGAGAAGAAGGTGCATGGATGCCCTAGTGCGCAGGTGTGAGAGGTTGGTTATGGATGGAATCAGGAGAGGTAGAGGTAGACCAAAGAAATATTGGGGAGAGATGTTTAGACAGGACATGGAGCACTTGCTGCTTACCGCGAACATGACCTTAGATAGGAAGGTGTGGAGGACACGAATTAGGATAGAAGATTAGTATGTGTTAGAGTGGGTAAAAGTCCCACATTGGTTGGGAAATAGATTGGTGGTCTTCTTATATGGACTTGGGCAATCCTACTCTCATGAGCTAGCTTTTGGGATTGAGTTAAGCTCAGGTGTCATATCTTTACATGGTATCAGAGCCAGGTCCATCCCTGTTTGGGCTCCCGATCCATGCGACAGTTGGGCTTGTGTGTGAAGGGGGGTGTTAGAGTGGGTAAAAGTCCCACATTGGTTGGAAAATCGACTGGTGGTCTCCTTATATGGACTTGGGCAATCCTCCCCCTCATGAGCTAGCTTTTGGGGTTGAGTTAGGACCAGGTGCCATATCTTTACAGTATGTATGAGTGTGTCCCTTCTAGTAGGTAGGAGTCTTGTGCGCCCTTACTAGTAGTCGTAGGATTACTCTTCTAGTTTTTTGTTCTTCGATTTCTGTGACTTATCTATTATTCCAGGCAATTTGTTTAAAGTAGTATTTTGTCATAGTATGGTTATGTTGCTATCTGTTGTTTTGCTACTATCTATTGTCTATTGTACTTTCATGATGTCTTTTCCTAGACCATTTATTTTGTCATAGTACAGTTATCTTGCTATCTATTGTTTTGCTACTATCTATCGTCTATTATACTTTCATGATGTCTTTTCCTAGAATGTTTTTGTCTTGAGTCGGGGGTCTATTGGAAACAGTCTCTCTACATCACCTCTGAGGTAGAGGTAAGGTATGCTTACATACTACCCTCCCCAAACCCCACTGTGTGGGACTACACATTTGCTCTAGTATTTAAGCAAATAGCTAGTATAAATTTTAGGGAGAAGTAACCAAGAAGCAGTGATAAACAGGAAGTGGTTTTGACCAAATACTCATACTTGCATTAGTCTTGTAATTGTTGTGAAAAAACATCCACAAGCCAATGAGTTTCATGCCTGCCTGCAAGAAGGCAAAATCCTGGGCCTAAGAGGCTGCTATATCAAAGCGCAAAGTTCAAATCATAAGTAATAAGCATGTCCTTATTATACATAGTATGACAATTTTGATTATTGGTTGGGAGTAATAAAATGAAAAATAAAACTAGATAAATTCACATGTCCTGAAGAAAAAATATCCCTTTGAGTAACTATCCATGAAATAGCTGGTGAACAAGACAAGCACGCAACATAATGAATGATGGACATGGCTTGCCTGTACAAGAGACGGCTTATAACGCAGCTTCAATCTTGGAAAGGCATGCCCATTAGATGCTGGTGAGATCTGGACAAGAACATCAGAAAATCTGCAGTCCTCCCTTACCCACTTAACATAAGCAAGGGCATCTTTGTTTGGTCCACTGTACTGCACCAACAGGAAGTATCAGAAGACAGAATAACTTTGTTTATCTTATAGCTGGCAGGGATTATTTACTATGGCATGTAGCAAAACTGAGCTGGTAATCTAAAGAAATTTTAGATTAGGACCACTGGAATATGTTATCTTAGGAAAAGATATACATTGAGGACCTGAGCATGCTAATCTAATCATTAACCTGTCCTTTCTGTGCTGATATAAGGAAAAAAAACACTATCTCTTGGGTGGATTACATGGTACTATGGTAGCTTCGTAATATTTCTTTACCACAGGTATGTATTATCTTGTTTCATATCAATCTCTCTATCCTAAATTGAATGTCTAGGTTTCCTTTTCTGTCTGTGCCTAAATTATAACTCGAAGAAAGAAATTTAAAATATAAGTACATCACTTTATACTACTCAAGCAAAAACTCAAAAACTAACTAATGGCCTCCACATGTTCCCTCCCACCAAACATTAAACAACCAATATTTTGAACTCTCAACTGAATAGTAATACCAAGCAGAACCATGAAACTCGAATTTGTGATTAAACAATGGAAATGCCCAAAGCACAAAAGAAAATCAAAAAGAAAAAAACAAACAGTCCTACCTGTGCATTAATTCCCTGTTTGTTTAAATAAATGCGGCCATGTATATCTCTTCCCTGCAATCAAAGGGCAACATCTGTTATAATAATCTGAGTGAAAGAGCATATATTCAGGCATCTCGCTGTTATACATGCTACAGTGTGTAGTAGTTAAAAACCTTCAAATGATAAGAACTCAAGTATAAAGAATTACCTCCAAAAAGGAAAGGTGTTTGCTGACCTCCTCTTCTGGGTCTTCAATAAAAACAAAGCGGTAGAAATTTACCACTATAAACTCTTCCTCATTGTCAATTTCTTTAGGAACTTCCAACCAATCCCCATTTGAAGACAACCAGAAGCTTTTACATCTTAACGGCAAAACCCTCTTCTTATTATTATTCATAGTAGTAGCACCAATTTTTGGAATATTCGGAAAACATCTACTTGGTTCGTTACAGGCAAGTAGAAATGGCTTTGCCACGTTCAGCAATGTAAACGACCTCATCAAGTTTACTCAATGCTATTTGAATTCAATTTGAAATTGGGAGAGAAGACGCCATGGAATGGAACATTTTAATGGATAACACTTCCAGTTTTTTCTCTTTTATTTAACAAAACTGAGAATATAAAAAAAAAATTAAAATAAATACTCTTCATTTTTTTTTTTTGTCATTGTTTAACTTGATACACCCATTAAATAAAGAAAAACCCTGGACCGCCGCCTCCGGCCGCCAAGGAGTTGAAGGCAATTCTGAACAAATAGTAATTGGAATAGCCAATATGGCTGCCGGTCAGCCTTCTTCTAGTGCTGGTTTGGCTTTACATTCCAATACTTCATTTCCCATTCTTAAACATCCCAATGCACCAAGTCATCAAATCGCCCCTACTAATTTGCCTATCGATTTTATATGTAAGGAATTTGGCACAAAAAGAGAGCAATTTTCTAATATTCTAAAACCTAAAAGTGATGTAGAAAAGTTTCAGAGTTTTGTTGAATCAATTCCCATAAAGAAAATCCAGTACAAAGAAGGAATCCCTAGAGTGGTGTGACAGAAGAGAAGGTGGATAAAATGAATATTATAGAAAACCTTCAATACGCAATTTTGGCGAAATTCTTCTATGGGTGGCCTGAAATAGAATAACCAAGAATCCAAATCTCAAAACAGTGCAATATTAAAGAAGAATGTCAAATTGGATTGCCAAGAAGCAGACATATTCTAATAAGATTTAATCATCAGGAGGATTTCAATAATATGATGTTTAAACCTACTTATTATATAGTGGCTAAGGATGGTTATTCTTATATGACGAGACCTCTCATCTATGATGCAAAATTCAACACAGAAGAAGAGATAACACAGGCGATGGCATGGATTTCCTTTCTGGATTCAAAATCAACATACTTTGTTAAGGAATCTATATTCTCTCCTAATTCAGCAGTTGGAAAGCAACAACATCTTGATATAGTTACTATAAACAAAACACAACCTAATTGTGCGAGGGTCAAGGTACAAGTGGATTTGCTTGCTTAACTACGTAAGCTTGTCGAATTGGAAGTGGCGAATGAAAATACAAATATCTCTAGGATGGAAAGGGTAAAAATCCAGTATGATATGCTCCCAAAATATTGCAAACAATGCAAACTACAGGGACACAATAAAGCTACTTGCTAGGTTCTTCACCTTCAACTTCATAAAGTTAATCCAATTATTGAGGAGGCAGTTGGTCCTAAGGAAGGTGATGGATGTGAAGAAGTAGAAGTGGATGTTCCTCAACTAGAAGCTCATTTAATAAGGATTGGACGACACCTCAAGAAATGACAACCTACAAGGAGAGTTATAGCTACTGATAAACAAAGACTTAACAAAGAAGAAAATGCAGAGTTGCATACTAACAATTCATTTGCAGCATTACAGGAAGAAAATGCAAATAAAGAGATGCATATATCACATTTAGAAGCTCACCAATAAATATTATGAATACTCATAAAGAGCAAAAGGATGGAGAGGGAGAACAACAAGAGAATATAACACAGAAATTAAACACAGATGATGAGCAGGACATGAACAAAGTCACTATTGCTGATGGATCTCATATGTTGAGCACTAACTTGACAAAGCAGGATGGAGAGAAGAAGGAAATTGGCCCATCAGTTGTAGGGGCTGATAAGCAACAAAAAGTGATTGAGGTTCTTGTCATTAAATGAACATCTGCTACAAATCATGAAGAGATTGTGAAGCATTATGATGAAGTAGATAAGAAAAAGATAAGTGTACCTAATGGAGGGAATATTGCACATGATCAGCAGAGTCCAATGAATAAGGCACTAACAATATTACCTTAGGACCCTATGCAGCAAAATAAGGGTCTGATGTTAATAAAGGATTTATCTAATGTTATTTATCAGATGCCACTACAAGTAGTCCATCAGATTGAAGGAAGATTTTTTCATATACAAAATGAATACCAATAAATGGGAAAATGGTTTCACGGGATACTGCAAGAGCATTCATACACACCATGCATGGAAATTCTAGCCCAATATAAGCATTACATGCTTTGGTTACTCATCAAAACATCAATCAAGACACTATACAGAATCTGCATATAAGCATAGCATCAAAAGAAGTATCAGAAGATAAAGAGGAAGGGGAAAGAGATAGCAATCTGCAAATTGTTTGTAAAAAGGTTGGTATATCTCCCAAGGTGATTTCAAAAAACAGAAAAATCAAATCAAGAGGGGACAACAATAGTGTTGTACCAACAAAGGTTCAGGGTAAGAGGTTGGTCAAAGCATGATCTAAATGAGTTACAAAGTCTTGTTCTGAAATATTATGTCTGTTAAATCTGAGGAGGCCTTTCATAGAGTTCAAATGTTACAAAGACACCACAAATTTGTTCTGGTTTTTTTAATGGAACCTTTCCAAGATACTAGCAATATTAAAAAATTCAAAAGGAGGTTGGGGATGCAATATGTGAATTTTAATACAAATGGGCAGATATGATTTTTTGTGAATCATCATATTCAAGTGGGTGTTATCTCATATTCAGACCAACAATTAACCATATTATTAACATTAAAAGATGGCCCAAAAGTGTTGTCAACTGTGGTGTATGCTAAATGCTTTATTATAGAAAGATTAAGTCTATGGGATGATCTATACTCACTAAGCCTTAACTTCCCATTTCCATGGATGGTGGGAGGCTATTTTAATGTTATATTGAGTGGGGAAGAAAAGATAGGAGGGTAGCATGTTTACCCCAAAAGTATGAGGATTTTGCATGTTGTATTGGCTCTTGTGATTTATCTGATATCAAGTTTATAGGGAATCCATTCACATGGTGGAATGGTAGGGTGAATGAGGAATGCATCTTCAAAAGACTAGATAGAGTGATTGTTAATCAAGCATTACTATTGTATCTGGTGTTATTGGCTTACAACACTTATCTAGGATTGGATCTGATCATGCTCCATTACTACTATCTTGTGACTTTAGTATTATATTTGTTGTCAAACCATTCAAATTCCTGAAATTCTGGACTGAAGGAGAAGACTTCAAAGAAGTGGTTTGTCAAAATTGGATTGCTGAAACTAAAGGTGATATCTTTATCCAATTGAAACATAAACAGAAGAGAACTAATGCGGCTCTATCTAAATGGATTAAAGCAAAGTTTGGAGATATTTTTAAGCAGTTGGCTATTAGGGAAGACATTGTCAAAATTAAAGAAGATATATTCCGACAGGATCCTAATCCTAGCAACATAGCTATTCTGTAGTAGGCTCATGTTGAATTGAAACTATATTTGTATCATGAAGAGAAGATTTGGAGACAGAAAACTAGTGTTCAATGGTTCAATGAAGGGGATAGAAACACAAAAAAATTCCACTGCCTTATGAAGGGTAGAAAGAAGAAGCTGAAACTTACCAGAATTCAGAAGGTTGATGAAACTTGGGCTAAAATTATTGATGAAATAGCCAATGAAAGGGTCTATTTTTTTTTAAAACCAATTCTCTGGAAGGTGTAATTTTGAATATATGACCTTGTTGCAGTACATTCAACCTAAGATTACTCAAGAAGAGAATGCTTTTGTGAAGATTTTTGCCAAATGAAGTGGAGATTAAAAAGGTGGTGTTTGAGCTTAATCCTGATAGTGCTTGTGGACCAAATGGCTTGAAAGGTTGTTTTTACCAAACTTGTTGGGATATAGTAGGCCCTGATATAATTAAGGTAATTCATGCTTTTTTTCTAGGGGGATACTTTACCAAAGTCTATTACACATACTAATCTGATCCTAATACCAAAAAGGGTAGTGATACAAACCTTTTTTTTTTATCTTAGACTAATTAGTCTGGGTAATTTTCTAAATTATTTCAAGAATTGTTCATGATAGATTAGAAAGGTTCCTACCAAGATTACTCATAATCAAACTGATTTTTTTAAGGGCAGAAACATTATTGAGAACGTGCTACTTGCTCAAGAAATTGTAACTGACGTCAGAAAAAGAGGCAAACCAGATAATGTGGTCATTAAACTGGATATGGCTAAGGCATATGATAGAGTGGATTGGAGGTTCCTAATTAAGGTTGTAGGAAAAATGGGATTTGATGAGGTATTCTTGGATATGATCTGGAGGATTATTACTAATAATTGTTACTCTTTGTTGATTAATGGTCAAGCCTATGGATTATTTCGGTCTACATGGGGTGTGGGGTGTTAAATAGGGTGATCCATTATCCTTTGCTTTATTTATCCTATCTTCTGAAGTCTTGACTAGGGCTTTGAATCACTTGTTCTACAACTATGAATTTAAGGGTTATGGAATGCATAAGTGGAGTGAACGATTGAATCATCGTGCTAATGCAGATGATACAGTTATTTTTGATACAGTTGACAAATGATCCTTGCAACTTAGTATGGAAACTATTCATATGTATGAAGAACAATTAGGACAACTGATTAATAAAGAGAAGAGTTTTTGATACTTATGCAGCAAGGCAGCTCAAACCTCCATCTAGGTGGTGCAAGAGGTAATTGGAGTTGAAAAGAGATTTGGGGTGTCTATAGGACATGAAATGATGAAGAAATTTCATTTCTATGAATTGATTCAAAAGATTCTTAACAAGCTTCAAATGTGGAAAGGAAAGCTTTTATCTTTTAGGGGGAGAGTTGTGTTGATTAATCATGTATTACAAAGTATTCCAATCTATCTTCTTTCTGCTATTAATCCTCCTAAATGTGTGATCTATGATATACATAGGATTTTTTTCTAAATTCTTATGGAATGACAAAGAAGAAGGAAGAGCCACTCACTGGATACCTTGGAAAGATATTTATTTGCCTAAGATGGAGGGAGGTCTGGGTTTCAGATCTCTATTAGATGTTACAAATGCCTTATTTTTAAGTTGTGGTGAAACTTCAGAACCACTAATTCTCTATGATCTCAGTTCCTATGGAATAAATATTGTAAAAGATACATACCACATGTTGTTCAATGGAAGGGAGGCTCACAAGTATGGAAGGTTATGTTGTAGGCTAGAGACTTGTTTGATCAGCAGATCTTGTGGGAAATTAAAGGAGGTCTCTCTAGTGTTTGGTTTGACAATTGAACCCAACTTGGGGCCCTTCACTTACAAACGTCTATTTCTCACGAACAAAATCATATTAAATCAATGCAGCAACTCCTCAATGAGAATGGGTGGAATACTGAGGGATTAAATGAGAATCTTAATGAAAAAGTGTGCAATCACATACATACTGTACTAGGGTATATAACAACTACTAAAAAAATGATAAAGCTTGGTGGATGGCCAGCATCTCGGAAGGATTACAATAGGATCAGCATGGGAGTTATGTAGATATAGAAAAAATTCTTTACTCAATATAATGAACATTTGGGAGAAAGGATTTCCTTTTAAGGTGTCTTTTCTATTGTGAAGGATGTGGTTTGGTAGAATTCCTATCGGAGAAGTCCTCATCACAAGGAAAAATGTGGATTATGTTGAATGTTGTTGCTGTCATGCTAAGATACAAGAAACTTTTAATAACTTACTCATTGAATGCCCATATGTTAAGGCTATTTTGGAATATTTCTCAGAAGCTGCAGGATTACATATTAATGTAATGCAGATTAATCAAGGACTAGAAGAATGGTGGAGTGTTGATTATGTTTTTAAACTAAAACCCATTTTAAAAACAGCTCCTGCCTTTATTATTTGGGAAATTTCGAAGAGAAGAAATGTTCTTATACATGGGGGGAAAGATGAGTAGGCAATCCATGATGGCAGAAATTAACAAAAATCTATACTTGTTTACCAAGTGTAGATATACATGGTTGAAGGGCATCCCTAACAATTGGCCCCTGATTGTAAAATATATAGAGGAGTATGTACCTCTTATAAGACAAAAGATGGTTGAGTGGAGTCACCCTCCAAGTGAAAGTTTTAAATGTAACGCTGATAGATCTTGTAGAGGAAATCCTGGACCTCGTTCTATGGTCTTTTGTGTTAGAAGTGAGTTTGGAGATTTGGTGTTTGCTGAGTCAAGGCTACTAGAAAGGTGTATTGTTATTGAATCTGTTATTAAAGCTATTAGAATAGGGTTTGTATACTGCCAACAACACAATCTACTCCCACTAATTGTAGAAACAAATTCCCTAATAGCAGAAACGGTGAAAAATGGAGTATTGGAGGTTCCATGGTCAATATCACTAGATATTAGACATGTACATGGGATTATCCATAGTTGCTAGGTGGAGGTGGCGCACATATTCAGAAAAGGCAACCAATTGACGGATTTTTCACTAACTATGCTGTTAATTTTGCAGGTACACAAGTCCAACAATTCAATAACAACCAAGACATTCCACAACAAGCAAAGTCAATCATTCATATAGAAAAATTACTTGTTCCTAATATTCGAATAAAGAAGATGCAAAATAGGATGTACAAGGTTACAACCAGTGCAGATGAAAATTCATTCACTATCAGTTGGAGATTAGTCAGAAGCAATACAAAAGAGATTGTATTCACAGCTAGAGTTGAAAAATAACTAATAATTGTTTATCTTTAATAGTGGTATTAATTTAAATCAAAATTTAACCTGTTGAGATGTATAATTAAAGGCTATGAATCGACAAACAAACCTGAAGATTATAGAAGTTGGGATACTTAACTTGAGTATTCAAGCCTTATTTAGATATGTTTGTTATTGTTTTCATTGATGACATTCTAATCTATTCGAGGAATGAGGAAGATCATGCTAGTCATCTCATAGTAGTTCTCCAACTCTGAAGGATAGAGAGTTGTATGCTAAGTTCTCTAAGTATGAGTTTTGGCTTGAGTATGTGGCATTCTTAGGCCACATTGTTTCCAGTGATGGAATTAGAGTTGATACTCAGAAAATAGAGGCAGTGCAGAATTGGCCTAGACCCACGTCTCCAACTGATATTAGGAGTTTCTTTAGATTGGCTGGATATTATTGAAGGTTCGTTAAGGGGTTCTCATCTATTTCATCTCCTTTGACTAAGTTAACTCAGAAAACAGTGAAGTTTCAATGGTCTGAAGCTTATGAGAAAAACTTTCAGTAATTGAAAACTAGGTTGACTACTGCCCTAGTATTGACCTTACCAGAAGGTACGCAAGGTTTTGTTGTGTATTGTGATGTGTCCAGAGTTGGATTGAGTTGTCTTTAAATGTAGAATGATAAAGTTATTGCTTATGCCTCTAGACAACTTATAGTTCACGAGAAGAATTACCCAACCCATGATCTAGAGTTGGCTGCCGTAGTATTTGCTTTAAAGATCTGGTGTCACTATCTTTATGGTGTTCATGTGGACGTGTTCACCAATCACAAGAGTCTTCAGTATGTGGTCAGTTAGAAAGAGCTTAATCTCATACAGAGAAGGTGGTTAGTGTTACTCAATGATTATGACATGAGTATTCTATATCACCTAGGTAAGGCTAATGTTGTTGCTGATGCTTTGAGTAGGTTGTCTATGGGTAGTACCGCCCATGTTTGAGGAAGAATTAGCAAAAGATGTGCACAAACTTGCACGATTGGGAGTTCAACTAATGGATTTCATCGAAGGAGTAGTAGTGGTGATGAATGGGGCTGAATCATCATTAGTGTCAGAAGTGAAAGAGAAACAAAACCAAGACCCTATATTGCTTGAATTGAAAGCAAATTTTCATAAGCAAAAAGTAATGGCTTTTGAACAAAGGGGAGATAGTGTATTGAAGTATCAAGGTAGGTTGTGTGTATCAAGGGTGGATGAACTCCAAGAGAGGATCATGGAGAAAGCTCATACCTCCAGATATTTTATCCATCCGGGTTCCACAAAGATGTATCGTGACTTGAGTGAAGTATATTGGTGGAATAGTATGAAGAAAGGTATTGTTGAGTTCGTTGCTAAGTGCCCGAATTTCCAACAAGTTAAAGTAGAATACCAAAGGCCTGGTGGTATGGCTCAGAATATAGAACTTCTGGAATGGAAGTGGGAGATGATTGACTAACGTTTCAAGGACACTTCATCTAATTCTAAGTGTCAACAATCGCTAGTCAGTATAAAACCCAACTAAATGAGTTAGGGTTGAATCCCACAGGGAGCGGTATGTGTTTGAGATTCAATAGGAAAGTGTGAACATGATCAAATTAGTCATAGGAATAGAAATTATCGAATAAAGCCATCTTCAAATCAGGGGGTGTTATGAATGTTAAATGGGGATTTTGGTTTGGAGTTATCAACTATGAACGGTGGCAAACAATACTAAATAACAATAATGAGACGGGTTCTTAGGATGTGATTCGATTATAGGCAATTATAGACAAATGGGTAATTGAAACTATTAGAAATTAGCTAGATATTAGTGAGTAAGCTAGACTATAGAGGAGGTGAACTTTCTCTCAAACAATTTACTCCGAATCAAGTCGATTTCTCTCGAACATCAGCAAGCATGCAAAAATAAGAACAACACACACCTTAGTCCATTCATTCTCTTGAGCTGAATGTGTGGGATTGGGTTTAGGATTCATTCTCTCGAGCTGAACCCATGTCAACCCAATACCCACATACCATTAATCAATAATCTTAGTTTTAAAACCTCTCTCTCTCGCAAGCCAAAAACACAAGGGTAGAACTGCATTTGCAACTACAATTCTTAAATTAAACCACAATTAATGATTGAACTCACTTCTAAATAACATTTAAACTAACAATTAGCAATACCCATAAATTAAATCAGCCCATAAGCACATAATCACACCCCAAGAATTGAGGTTTTAGCTAGACATCATAAAAAGGTAAAAACTATTACCAAATTGATTATCCATCAACTGGGTAAGAGTAGATTCGTCCTTACAATGCTCCAATTCAAAGAATCTCAAAGACCCACTTCCAATTTATCAAAAGTGAAAAACTTCAATTCTTCAAAACTTAGGAAAAACTAGAGAAAACTTGTCTCAGTATTCAGAATATCAGCTACAATTTAGATATTATGATATTAGATACTAAACTAAATGTTAAAAAATGTATTTATAGTCGCCAAAAATGTGTTGCAAAGAGTCACTCGGCGAAGTAAGTTAGGCTCGTCGAACCACTCGGAGAGCCACCCTTTGGTCAATTCCATTACCCTTCTACCTTGGCATTCAACAACCTCAAGTTCTGCAACTTTGGGCGATCTAACTCTTCATCACGGAACTTCTCGGCGATTCGCTGACTGCTCCTTTCTCTTGCCAACTTGGTTCTTTCCTTCAGGGCTTGGCACACTGGAACTTTAGGCGGTCAAGTAGCCATTCGGTGACTCGCCAAGTGGACTTGGCGATCACCAGACTTTCCTTTCTTCATTCTTTCAGCTTGTTTTGTTCCTTTTTGCAAATTAGTGTCCTTTCTTTGTTCCACAATCCATATATCTGGAAATAAAGGGTTTTACATCAATTATTGGCACAAAATAAGCATTTGAGGACACTACACCAATATAAATAAAGCCCTAAATGAGTCAAAATCTCGAACTTATCAACACCCCCAACTTAAACTTTTGGTTGTCCTCAAGTAAAACTTAAGTTCAGCAGTTCAAAAAGGATGTCTCAAATAGTGCTACACAATAATCAATCATGAATGCACACCGATGTTTGCGTAATCAACGACACGTCTTGCAGTTCGGGTGTCTACGATCGTGCAATAGTATAATAACCCAACCAAGGGTTGGGATCGTCCCAAGGGAGTGATTTTGAGAATTTATAGAAAAATAAAATTCCGTTCTAACTAGTCGTTGGTAAAGACATTAACGATTAAAAACATTGTAAATTAAAGGGGGACACAAAAGAGTCAATTAACAATGGGGGTTTTTAACACAAGTAAGTAAAAATTTTCAAGATTGACAAGAAAATCTAACAATGAGAGGGGGATTCTTGGGATGTGACCGGAATACGGATTAATCTAAAGTATTGGGTACATGCTTTCGATAGAAAATTTATAGAGTAATAGTGACTAGGCTAAGCTTTATGTGGAAATAAGTTCTCTCTCGAGCAACTTGCCTTGTTTCAAATGGGTTCCTCTCGGACACCCACTTGCCGCATGAAGACCAGCCTATGCCTTATCTCACTTAGTCTCTCGAGCTGAGTGTTAGGATATGGGACTAGGGATCTCCCTCTCGGGCTGAGCCTCATGTCGACCTACTCCTTAGGCCATCAATCTAGTGGTCTTGGTTTCGTGACTTCTCTCTCGAGCAAGCCGAAAACACATGAGTGAACTTGTATTTGCAACTACAAATCCATTAGATTTAACCATAACTACTAGACGAAATCACCATGAAACTACATTTAAACTGTCAGCTAGCAAGACCCAACAATTATCTTAACCCATAATCATTAAATCACACCCCAAGAATTGGGGTTTTTAGCCACACATCAAGAGATTGAAATTTATACCTAAATGAGCTTGCATTCAAATGGGTATGAAGATAAAAGTCTTGTTACAGGCCAAGAATGAAGAATCCAAGAGAACCAAGTCCAAATCCTTGGAGATGAAACCCTCTTCTTCTTCTTCAAGTTTTCCGAACCCTCTCAAACTCAGAGCAAAAATAAAATATACTATTTTATATGAAAATTATAATAATTGTTTCACACTCAAAATCTCTTTTAAGCTAAAACTCTCAACGAGTATTTATAGTTTTCAAAAATCTGTGCTGCAGCGGATCATTCGGCGACATTAGTCGGAATCGATGATCAACTCGATGATTCACCCCTTGATGTGGTTCATCGCCGTCTTGCACCATCCTTTAGCATCGTCGTGCTCTGGGTCATTGGGCAACATAGTACTGCCTCGCGAAACATCCGGCGTTGCACCGACTGCTCCCTTTTTCTGCCGACTTGATCCTTTTCTTCAGGGCTCAGCACACTGGAACAAAATACGAAGTGAGACCCTTCGGCGACTCGCCAAGTGGACTCGGCAATCCTCCTGCCTCCATTTTCTTTGTTCTTTTCAGCCTTTTTGTTCCTTTTTGCGAAGTAGTGTCCATGCTTTCCTTCAAACTTCAAATACTTGAAACTTACGTGTTTTCATCAGAAATTGAGATAAAATAAGCATTTGAGGACACAATTTCTATTAAAATATTGCCCTAAATGAGTCTAATTTGTAGACTCGTCAACACCCCCAACTTAAACTTTTGCTTGTCCTCAAGCAAACTCAAGTTCAGCTGTTCAAAGAGGGTGTCTCGAACAGTGCTACACAAGACTCAATCATGAATATACACAACAAGGCTCAATTTACTTATGTAAAGATCAAATGTGCACTCAAAGATTCTAGTTGCGACTCACCAATATCAAAGAACCTCATGCTCACAATACTTGCTTCAAATGCAAGTTCAAGCTCAACTAAAGTGTTCGAATGCCCTTACAAAAAGAATGATTCCATAATCACACAATGGTTCATAGTTTAAAGCTTCGGAATCAGATGCAACGCTCACTCTCACAAGGAAGAACACAATGCATGCTTTCACCTATAGGTTTGCCCGTATTTTCCGATCAACATTTATTTCTGCTCACTCAAGATCGAAAAGGTTTTTTCAAGGCTTGTAATGGGGCCGAGTGCAAAGGTATGGTTATTTAGGCTCAGTGACTTTCATTCTCATGAAATGTGTTGTTCACAACACTTTCTTTCCTTTTCCTTCATCATTCTCTTTAGTGTTCATAAGCCATCCCATTATTCACTTTCCCATGGTGTGTTGGAAACCCAATTTCTTTTGTACTTTATTCCACAACTTTCTTTTCATTTGTTTTCTTTTCTCTTTTTCTTTTTTTTTATATGGATGGTTTCCATTTTTCGCAACACCATGGGTTAAGGGAGACTTTCCTTGCTCATCTTGACTTTTCCATTTTCTTTCACCACACCCCCAACTTAGGCTTTTGGCCTAAGTTGACTATTTCAATCAAACCAACAATCATGAGGCTTAAGGGAGATGTATCTAGAAAGGTATAGTCTTCATCCAGTTTCTTCCAAAGAAGGTTAAGGCTGAAGGGGTGTTCAAAAGAGAATCACACGCTCACAGGGTAGGTCATAAAAGAGGTATATGTCAAATTGGCTCACACTTCTTAGAAGTTTCCTAAGATCATATCAAGAGATAGCATCACTTAGTTGATCGGACCCCACCACAAATAAAAAGCAATTATCCTCAAATGCAAAAAAATAATAAAAGTCAATAAAAATGACAGAGAGGGAGGTAAAGAAAAAGTCCTGTCTACACAGTCGCTCCATCTGTCGGGGCATCATTGTCGGGTGAAACATCACTAGATCCAGCCATGGTGATGTCTGCTAATGAAATCTGCATGGCTGAATCTACCATGGCCTCCTCAATATCTGTAAGTCCCTCATAAGACGCCTCCTCATTGACACCAAGCTGCTCCTCATCAGTCTCTGCCTCAGAATCAGTAGTAGTTACATCCTCAACTCAAACCTCATCTTCGGTGGTAGCCGAAGGCACATGTGTATCAGCTGGCATGTTGGGGATCTCCACAGTCCTGAAAATCATAGACATATCTCTGGACTTCAGCTGGTCCACATCCTTTGTCTGCTTAGCAATGGCGGCCTTTTGAGCCGTCACCTTATTAGTGGCCCTTTGGCCTCGCTCACATACCGCTATCCTTGTCGCAAGGGCATCAATAGACATACTAAGAGGTGTTACAACAACAGTGAGGGAACTCTCAATCATCCCAGGGATGGTGGCCTCAAGCCTGGAGGCACGCCTATCAGCAGAGTGTGCTGATGCCATTCGTAGTATCGCAGCCTGGGTGAGTCGAGAAGCAGCAGCAGACCTAGGTGGTAGGGAGCTGTAGAGGAACTAGGAGTCACGTAAGGTATAACACTAGATATACCTGAAGGCCCAGGGGCCGAAGTAGGCACTATTGTCTTTACATGTAATGTATCAGTATCAACAACCAGGGAGGAGTCCATTTGGGCTGCCTTCTTCTTCTCCGCCTCATCCTTCAAATACTCAGCCTCTATTCGCCAAATGTCGGTACAGGATGTGGGAATCACTTCCACATCCTTCTTTACACCAAACGGAACTCGGGCTCGTCTACATAGCTCGGTGGTTAACACCAAGAAAGGTATAGAGGTTTGGTGTTGCCTAGCTTTCATGGCCATCTCTTGGCCAACAATCATACCCAAGTTGAGACTACGCCTGTCAATAATGCAACCAAGATAAGTTGCCATCGTGTGGTGGAGAATAGACACATTCTGGGATGGCATGATAGTGCTGCTGATAAAGCCAAACCAGTACGTCACTGCTACATTGAGGTCCTTTTTCTCTATTGGAGTTCCTGCCTCCAACCACCGAGGAGTGCTATCAGATATCAAAGGGGCTAACCACTTCTTCAGAGTCTCCAATGAATTTGTCTTGATCATGTATTGATAGTCATCAGAGATGTTGCTGGTACATTCCAAAACTGCATTGATGTCATCACTGTCACATTTCACCTTCTTGCCTCTGACAACCATATAATCAACCGACTTGAACTTAGAGGCTTGTTTCTTCCTTTGTGGCACCAGGGATCCATAAGCAGTGTAGAATTCCCGGACCCAATTTGGAATATAAGGACCACGAGGTCTAGTGAATATCTGGAACTTGTGAGACCTCAAACAACTCATAATCTCCAAGTATTTGTCTATTACTCCATCAGTAGACAACTTCTTCTCCTCGATGATGGTTCTCAATCCCTGAGTCTTTAGATCGGGGAGGAGGACCCTGTGTTGGTGGTGCCCGGACCACAGCCTGATCTGGAACATGAGGAGGATGAGTGGCCTGGGGAGTCATGATCCTAGACGGATCATTCAACCTCTTGGAACGCAGCTCAGCTCTCTGGGCTGACAATAATTCATCATCCTCAGGATCAAAAATATCAGCCTGAAGGTCTTGGTGCTCACCCTCACTCTCAGAGGTGGTGAGGTGAGTGGCATATATCCCTTCACTAACGGAGCTGGCCTCTGGTGATGCAGGCGCATGTGCCTTGTGTTTCCCTTTGCCTTTACCACCAGTGGTAGGCAACTTGGTTGCATTTGCCCGGGATGCAGCTGCATCCTCATTTATTGTGATTCACTTTGCCCTTTTGCGGGGTGGCATGTCTTTACTTGCCACTTTTGGTCTAGCCATATCTGTAAACACACCAACGTAAGTTAGAACGATTCAAGAAAAATGTAGAAAGTAAACTATAGAAAGACTCACCGAACCGATCGGTGAGTCATCGAATCACTTTGGTAAGCTAGATCGGGCTCGCCGAAAGGATTGGCTAAAACATTTATCAGAAAAATAAGCATGTCGGTGATGAGAAAGGCCTTTCGGAGAATCGTCGACCTCTTTCGGCGAGCATACACTAGCCCGCCAAAAGTTACAGTGTATTTTAGGGGTTGGGGGCGCATAAAGGGAGATGAAAGAAGACATTCGGTGAGTCGACGAACTCAAGCTTCTCGCCGAAAGTTACAGAACCAAACTCAACAATAGCATGAAATTAAAGACAATCAAGGAGGATTCGGTGAACCACCGAGTGGTCCGGTAAGCTTGACCCAGCTCGCCAAACTACCTAACGTGTCTACTTTCAACCCCGACTTCCAAAATCAACCCCGCTACCCCAGAAAGCAAAATCAAACCATACACTTATTCAATTAATCCTAGACCCATAAGACCCATGTCATTGGGGTACTCATAGTTCCCTCGGTTTGGCCAAAATTGGCCATTTGACAACTTTAGCCCTTAAGAATGATGTCAAACGCTCCATCATTGGGCAAAACACGTCATTTAGCACAAATTTGGGTTACTCATACTTCACCTGACTAGACTCCACAACAATTAAGCACAACCTAACAATTTTTGATCAATTTTAAAGCATAAAGTTCGGGAAATCAACAATTAGGAAATTTAGGCATGGAATCAAAACTAAATTAGGCAAACAAGCACACATAAACAAATTTAGAGAGGCCCAACACACGTCAGTAAGAATAATACGGTTGGACATGAGTTTAACAACTAATTACAAGTTTTGGGGTTCGGAAAACCAACCTTTAATGCCGAATATAAGAATTTGTAATTCTAGGCGGCAAAGTATCCAACTTTGAACACCGAATCAACGACTAGAAAGCGGTAAAAATGTGAAAATATGGGAACTATAGGGTGCGTGTGTTATTGTATAAAGTTAAAAAGTGAGGGAATGTGAAGGAGTTTGAAATTTTAACCCTTTGGCCTTTATGAAACCGTCCAGTTCTTACCCTTTCGGCGACATTAATTTTCCTCGCCAAACCACTCGACGACACGCCGAGTGGTTACCTACCACACCGAGTTTTACAGAACCTCCAGTTAATGTGGGGGTCCAAACAGCGGACAAGGTCGGGATCACCGAGTTTTACAAACTTCATTTTCTAATTTTGTGAGTCCAACAGCGGTCCAAGTCAAGCTCGCTGACTGGACATTTTGCTCGCCAACCTGCACTTTTCAAACACATTCTACACTTCAACCTGCACAATCAACACACGATTATTTCAAAAACAAAAGAAAGCAATAAAACTTGAGTTGCCTCCCAAGCAACTTCTTAGTTAACGTCATGGCACGATGCAAGTCCTAGACAAACTTCATTCTTTGGGTTTACCATAGTATCACAGGCAACCCCCTTGTTTTCTTAGGTTTAAGTGAGAAGAATTTGACCCATTTGGGTCTCCAACTGCTTGATAGAGATGAAATGAGAAGTCACTGTCTGGTTAAGGGTCGATACATCTTCCTTCATCTCTTTCAAAATTTTATCAGACCCCTTAACCTTGTTGGGAATACGAGAGAGCATATCCTCAGACCGGCCACCCTCAGAATCTTTGGGCTTTTGATGCTCGTGGGGAGGAACATACCTATCCTTCTCCCTGTCTCTTTCTTCCTAAGTGGGGTTACGATCCCTCCACTCTCTATCATGATCTCTCCAGCCCTCATCCCTGTTCCAACCTTGGTTACCACCCTGCCTCGGGTAGTTTGAACGATAGCCACCTCCTTGGTTTGCTAGGAAGTTCACTTCCTCGTTATACAACGCTTCAAACTTGGCCTCATCGAGGTTAACTCACCCAACACCCACAACATTTACACTTCTAGCACCAGTTCCCATAACATTCTTGGCCAAAATGTTCAGCTGAGTCATCATTTTTGCCATGTTTTGGTCCATCTCTTGATCTTTTTCAATCTATTCTTTGGTCAATTTAATAGTGAGAGGGAAGACCTGATCTTCACGGGTATACCATGCCTGAATAATTTTGGTCATTCCATCCAAGAGCTGGGCTGCTATAATGTAAGCTTGTTGCATCAAACCTCCCAGAGAAAGTTGGTCAGCTACTCCCTTGTTCACCGAATCAAGGCTTCGGTAAAATAATTGCAACAAAACGTTGTCGGGCAAACCATAAGTTCGGCATTGCAGCACCAACTTCTTAAATCTTAGCCAAGTCTCATGAATTAGCTCACCCTTTAAACGCTTGAAGCTTTGGATGCCGTCCCTAAGTGTCATCATCTTCGAAGGAGGGAATAATCACACTTGAAATGCGGTGACAAGCTCTTCCCACGAAGTGATAGAGTCTCTTGGCAATTCAGCCAACCACTTACATGCTTCTCCCATTAAATAAAATGGGAACAACCTCAACCGGACCGACTCTTGGGATATGTTCTTGAAGGAGAACGACCCGCAAACATCAACAAAGCTCCTTATATTTTCATGGGGATCCTCATGAGCCAATCCACCAAACAACCTATTCAATTGCAAAAGCTGCAACATGGTGCTTGTAATGTGGAACACAACGTTCCCTTCAGCCGGAGGCAAGCAAATGACACCAATTCCACCCACTAGATGAGGTTCATTAACATTCGGCTATTTGACATCATTGAGATTGCCGATGTCATCTTGGTGGACCACTTGGCTACCATTGCTTCCATTGACACTTATTTCCTCTGTTTCAATCAGCAACACAAAAACCAAAACTGAAAGTAAGTAGATTAAACTAAGACTAAAAAGAACAAAACTCAACTTCACCAAAAGATTCTCAAACAACACCACTCCCCGGCAACATCGCCATTATGATTAACGTTTCAAAGACACTTCATCCAATTCTAAGTTTCCGATCGCTAGTCAGTATAAAACCCAACTAAATGAGTTGGGGTCGAATCCCACAGAGAGAGATACGTGTTTGAGATTCAATAGGAAAGTGTGAACATGATCAAATCAGTCATAGGAATAGAAATTATCAAATAAAGCCATCTTCAAATTAGGGGGTGTTACGAATGTTAAATGGGGATTTTCGTTTGGAATTATCAACTACAAACGGTGGCAAACAATACTAAATAACAATAATGAGACGGGTTCTTAGGATGTGATTTGATTATAGGCTAATATAGACAAATGGGTAATTGAAACTACTAGAAATTAGCTAGATATTAGTGAGTAAGCTAGACTATAGAGGAGGTGAACTTTCTCTCAAACAATTTACTCCGAATCAAGTCGATTTCTCTCGAACATCAGCAAGCATGTAAAAATAAGAATAACACACACCTTAGTCCATTCATTCTCTTGAGCTGAATGTGTGGGATTGGGTTTAGGATTCATTCTCTCGAGCCGAACCCATGTCAACCCAATACCCACATACCATCAATCAATAATCTTAGTTTTAAAACCTCTCTCTCGAGCAAGCCAAAAACACAAGGGTAGAACTGCATTTGCAACTATAATTCTTAAATTAAACCACAATTAATGATTGAACTCACTTCTAAATAACATTTAAACTAACAATTAGCAATACCCATAAATTAAATCAGCCCATAAGCACATAATCACACCCCAAGAATTGAGGTTTTAGCTAGACATCATAAAAAGGTAAAAACTATTACCAAATTGATTATCCATCAACTGGGTAAGAGTAGATTCGTCCTTACAATGCTCCAATTCAAAGAATCTCAAAGACCCACTTCCAATTTATCAAAAGTGAAAAACTTCAATTCTTCAAAACTTAGGAAAAACTAGAGAAAACTTGTCTCAGTATTCAGAATATCAGCTACAATTTAGATATTATGATATTAGATACTAAACTAAATGTTAAAAAATGTATTTATAGTCGCTAAAAATGTGTTGCAAAGAGTCACTCGGCGAAGTAAGTTGGGCTCGTCGAACCACTCGGCGAGCCACCCTTTGGTCAATTCCATTACCCTTCTACCTTGGCATTCAACAACCTCAAGTTTTGTAACTTTGGGCGATATAACTCTTCATCACGGAACTACTCGGCGATTCGCCGACTGCTCCTTTCTCTTGCCAACTTGGTTCTTTCCTTCAGGGCTTGGCACACTGGAACTTTAGGCGGTCAAGTAGCCATTCGGTGACTCGCCAAGTGGACTTGGCGATCACCAGACTTTCCTTTCTTCATTCTTTCAGCTTGGTTTGTTCCTTTTTGCAAATTAGTGTCCTTTCTTTGTTCCACAATCCATATATCTGGAAATAAAGGGTTTTACATCAATTATTGGCACAAAATAAGCATTTGAGGACACTACACCAATATAAATAAAGCCCTAAATGAGTCAAAATCTCAAAATCATCATTGATCAATATGGATTTCATTACTGGCTTGCCACAATCCTGCAGGTAACATGATTCTATTTGGGTGATTGTGGATCGAATGACAAAATCAGGCCACTTTTTGCCGGTAAAGACTACACATTCAGCAGAGGATTATGTCAAGTTATACATTCAAGAGGTAGTAAGACTTCATGGAGTTCCAATTTCCATTGTTTCAGATAGAGGTGCATAATTTACTGCATAATTTTTTAAGTCATTCCAGAAAGGTTTGGGTTCAAAGGTGAACTTGTGTACTACTTTTCATCCTCAGACAGATAGTCAAACAGAGAGCACTATTTAGACTTTAGAAGATATGTTGAGGGAATGTGTGATTGATTTCAAAGGTATTTGGGATGATCACCTACCTCTCATTGAGTTTGCTTACAATAATAGTTATCATTCTAGCATCTAGATGGCTCTTTATGAAGCTCTTTATGGAAGAAGATGCACATCTTCTATTGGATGGTTTGAGGTTGGTGAAGCTGGGTTGATAGGACCAAATTTAGTTCATCAAGCTATGGAGAAAGTGAAAGTTATTCAAGAAAGTTTAAAAATAGCGCAGAGTCGTCTGATATCCTACACTGGTGTTAGGAGAAGGGACTTAGAGTTTGAGGTAGATGATTGGGTATACTTGAAGGTTTCACCCATGAAGGGTGTTATGAGATTTGGTAAGAAGGGGAAGCTTAGTCCCCAGTATATTGGCCCTTACTGAATACCCAAAAGGATTGATAATGTATATGAGTTGGAGCTACCGCAAGAATTAGCAACAGTTCATCCAGTGTTTCACATTTCTATGTTGAAAAAGTGCATGTGGGATCCTTCACTAACCATGCCAACTATAAATATTGGTATTAAGGATATATTGTCTTATGAGGAGATTCCTGTTCAGATTCTAGACCATCAGGTTCGCAAGTTGCGAACCAAGGAAGTAGCATCAGCCAAAGTTCTATGGATAAATCAGTTTGTTGAGGAAGCTACTTGGGAAGCTGAGGAGGATATGAAGAAGATATATCCACATCTCTTTGAGCCCAGAGAAATTCTACATCAAGGTACTAATTCTCTTCTTAGTACTCTTTAATTCATATATTGAATGTGTTAGATTTGCTTGTTAGGTGTTTGAGCTTAATGTTAGATATTACGCCCTTAGCCTACTAAGAGTAATCTCATTCGAGGACGAATTTACCCTAGGGGGAGAATTGTAACATCCCGCTTTAGAAAGAAACTAGAAATAGAAAGAAACCATTTTTGGAAAGATCAAATTTGGAAAGTTTGGGTCAACTTCAAACGATCGTAACTATCAGTACATGATTATTTAGGTGTGTTATAAGATGTAAAATGAAAGGTCTTTGAATTATTTTTCAAATGCTACTGAGTTTGATAATTTTCAAGCTCGTATGAGGGAGATATGCCCATTTGAAGTCGGGCTGTCTAGATAAGGAAAGTTAACCAGATTTCAAAGGGGTATTTTAGTCTTTCCCATACCCAATTGACTTAATTTGTTTTAAGTGAATTAGTTAGTGTCTAAACAAATTTGGTTCAGTTTACGCTTTACAAAATTACGCTAGGGCTCTGAGAGAAGAGGAAAGAGTAGAAAAGCCAAAGTTCATCATCATTTGTGAGGTTTCGCTTGCGGATTTCACCAAGGGTTAATCCCTACGAGGTATGTAATATCATACAACATTGGGTTCATTCAGCCACACGCCAATCATGATTAATTTCAGCGTATTTACGTTCTTGAAAGTAGGGTAATTGAGTTCCTGATTGATTTTGTTGAAGGTTCTTGATTGTTGAGGAGTTGTTGAGTTAGTTTCATGAGATTTGAGGTTGTTTTTGAGTAGATTCTTGTATACTTTGGTTTGGTATACGAATCTAAGTGTTTGGGGAAGAAACCAAAAGAATCTAGACGAATTAGGGTAAAAAAACGAACAAGAAGAATCGTCAAAATTTTGGGGAATGGGGTGGGACGCCGCGCCACTCAAAGCGCCCCAACCCAGGATCTGCAATTTGGAGTCTAGCGCCCGATGCCACTCAGTATGCCAGGGTCGCCAGGTCATCTACCCTTTCCCACTTCTTTCCGTTTGAGGTCCCTTGAAACATACCTATGTTTTCTAGTTGATTTCTAAACTCCATGGTACATCTAAACATCATGATATCATCCATAAACATGAATCATAACCTTGAATCCATAAATTCAAATTCAAATTCAAGGAAAGTTAAGAGCTAAGTCTAGAGAGTTCTTAGAGTCTTTTCAAAATTATTTTGCAAATGCTTTGAACTTGTTTTAAGACTTGAGTTTTTGAGTTGAGTAAAGAGTAAAGAGTGAAGTTCATTCTTCAAAAGAGTAGATGGGGACTATGTATTCCTAAAGAGTAAATATTTTTATATTTAAACAAGAAAGGAAACATCGATTTCCAACAAAGCTTTTGAGCTAGTTTTTTAGTAACGAGTAAATGTTTTCACATTTAAGCAAGAGAGGAAACACTTATCTCCTAGAGAGCCTTTGGGCTAGTTTTGAGAAATTATCTCAAACCATAGAAAGAGTTATGTTTTTAAACACATGAGCTAGTTATATTTTGGGAGAAGTATTAAGCACCGATATGGGGATAGTTTAGATAACTCACAACCCCTATAGACCATGTAGCCAACGTGGGTGGAAAAGAGTCATACTTTTTAGATGATTCCTTAGTGCTTTTTAGCATAGATTAGTGGATCCACTTAAAAGTTAGGTTCTATACCCTCGGCAAGGTATAGGATGGCCCTGGTAGCGTGAGGCAAAACGCTGTACCATCACATAGCTCATAAGTGATGGTTGCCGGTTAGAGAAATTCCCACATAGATACTTTGTATTCTTATATACATAGAGTTTACTTGTATTTTGATATACAACTGAGTTTATACTGTATCCTTGCATACAAACTGAGTTACTATTGTTTTTTCCAATACACAGAGTTATTATCCATGTTTTAAAAGATTTTCTTTATACTGAATTTATATTATTGCTTTATATTGAAATGAGTTAGGTTGAGTTGAGCTCATATATGTTATTTCAGTTCCTTTCAAGCTTATGTCTTGTTATAGAATTCCCCTCGCATGCTCATACATTCAATGTAGTGAGGCCAGTTGACCTGTATATTTTTATGATGCAGATTCAGGTAACCAGGATTAGCAGCTAGCGCATCGTTGATTCAATTGAGATTTAGAGTTGTTGGTGAATCTCCTTGCTTCCGGAGGACCCCTTTTATTAGTATTATTTGTTTAGTTCATTAAGATGTCGTGGGTGTTGTGCCGACGTCCATCTCAGTTGTTAGAGGCTTCATAGATAGTCATTTTATGTTAGTTCTTGAGTCTTTCCATTTTAGTTTGATGTTTGAGACTTGAGTTGCCTTTTGGCTAGTTGAATATTGATGTTTAAAACATTCTAAGTTATTCATTGAGATAGTTTAGTTATGATTGTATTTCAATACTTTCTTTGTTGATGAGTTAAGTCTTCCGCTAAGAGTTAAGCTAGGCCAAGGGTTCGCTTGGGGCCAACAATGGTTTTTGAGTGCCAGTCCCACCTAGGGTGTAGGCTCGGGGCATGACAATATGACCCATCTATTAGAACATGTGACCCAACTATTTCTAAATATGACTCATTTTTATAATTTTAGGTTGTGCATCTTTGTCTTGTCCCAGTTGAAAATGAGTTGCAAATGCAATTTCTGATTACTCTAGGGTTGGTTGAAACCTTATTTAATCCCTTAGAGGATAGAGTTAAAAGAGAATTGATTGGAGAAACAACCATCAAAAGGTCAAGAGTTGAATTCGTTGTTTTTAATGAGGATATGGTTGATGTAGCTATAAGGGATGGTGTTAATATTGGATTTGGTGCTGGTGTTGATGTTAGTGGTGGTATTTGTGCTGGTGCTGGTGTTGGTGTTGGTGGTTGTATTGGTATTGGGGCTGGTGTTGGGGTTACCTGTTGTAGTAGAAAATATGGCTTTCTATGTGAGAAGTGCAAGAAACATGATGACAATTCAATAATGTATCTTCAAACATTGAGTGAGGCTGTGAATGAATTTAAATACAAGAGGGGTGGAGGTCAGGTTCATTCCATCAAGCAAGGTTTGGGATCCATATACTCCACAGGCCAAATGGAGAAAAAAAAATCCTTTATCAAAGCAATACACAATTTGAAGAAAACATATTTGGATAATTGCCAATGGCCATATGAGAGAAGATAGAGTTCAAGTTGGTGAATATTTATAAGATGGTGTCTGTAGCTAAAAAAGGTCATTTTTTTGGAACTGATGAAAACAAAAGATCACCTCACACTATACGACATGCATCATTTTGATAAAATGATTTTAGGAACATGATAAGTATGATAATTTGGTGGGAAGACTGGGAAATTTTCTCTACTAACCTTCAATTTATAATGTTATGTTTGTTTGTTTTATCTTTCCAATCATTACTTTTCTTTACTCTTTAATATTAATTATTGTATATTGATGAAATTGTTAGCCTAATGTGGGAGAGGCATTTGAGATTCCATGAACACTATGATTTCACGGATAGAATCATGGATCTCGACTTCTATACCAACTTCAAAAAAAGGTACGAGAGTATTAGCGAGGACGCAACAAAAACTGGTGGTAGAAGCTTAAAATTGTTACTCGATGAGTTTTTATGTGATGAAGATATAATTAACTAAGTTAGGGGCATAAGACCATGCCCTGTAGGCATGGATTGGATTGATGCAAAAAAGGTTATTGCAGTCATGAACATGAACAATAATCATTTTGTCACTCTTGAGATCCTCTTGAATGAGGGTCGCAAGAATGTTTATGACTGCAACATTATGGTTTATGAAAATGACAAGTTTTTGACATTCGTACAATCCGTGTTCAAGTTGTTGCCAAGCTTGTTGAGGCAAAGTGGAATAATGAAGCATTTGCCAGAAAAGTTTCTTGATAAACCATGGAAATTTAAAGGTCGAGTGGAACTCATGGTAAAAAATGAAATCAATTCTGTGTGCGGGTCATACTCACTTGCATTTATTGAGCATTTGATAACTGACACACTAATTCAACTTCTCAACACCAAGTTGTGTGACAATACAGTTGGAAGGATGCAATGGGTTTGAACTGCTCGGATAGTATATGGGAGTTCGGAGCTTTGACAATGTGTCTGTAATTAATGACAATATTTTATTTTATTTGTTGCCACATATGATGTTAATGTTATGTTATGTTAAGAACAAGTACACAAAATAGTGATCTGTTTGAGCAGAAGTAGATAACTATGTTTATTTATTTTATTTGTTGCAACATATGCTGTTATGTTATGTTAAGAATAAGTGCATAGAATTGTGCATATGTTGGAACAGAAGTGCAAAACTATGTTTATTTATTTCTTTAATTATGATAATTTTAATGGTTGCACACAAATACATGACAATTTTCCATCCTTCACAGCATTCTTGGTAATGCTTAAAAACAGAAAAAAGACCACAACAATCAACACGAAGATTAGCTTCTAGTTGTTACAATATTTACTCTTCTTCTTCTCCTTCATCACCCATTTGTTACTTCTTTTAATATGACTTTCATCATCAGATTCCAACTCCTTAATTCTCTTCGTCAATTTCAAAATAACGAACTTGGATCGTATATAAACATCATCACGATCCCTCAATCTAAAAAAGTTGCATGCATTTCCTAAAATACACCACAAAAAAATTTAAATTAAATAAAAAATAAAATAAAGACAACCAATAGATCTCCCGACTAAGATGTTGAAAACATACTGGATAGCATAGACAAGACCAAAATCTTCGACCTGGATTGTCCTCCAATCATGAAGTTTGCATTGAAAGTAAGTCTCCATGTTTGTAATAGATTTTCACACCCAAAATGGGATCATTCTTATCTTTACAAATTCGTTTCAATATTGCATTTGACATTATATCAAAACTAACAAAAACAAACAAAACTAGCTAACTCATTCCTGAGATCTCTAGTACTGACCTATATTTAAAGAAGTTCATTCTTACCCAACGACTATATTGTAAAATTAATGATTCGTTGATTTGATAGTACATAAAAGATGAATATCTTATTTATTGATTTGGTTTAACTATACCAAATTGATACATTCACGTGCCTTAATTGCGTGTTAAAAAATAAAAAACAGAACAACTGATGAAATAAATAACATCATTATCTTGAACATTTTAAAATTAACATTAACATAAACATAAACAAAAAGCATTTATATCCCACGATCTCCATCACATACAAATAAATAAAAAGAGAAAAATAATATAGAGAGAGAGGATAGAGAAAGTTGAAAGAGAAGATAGAGAAACCAGAGAAAGCGAAGCGGCGAGGAAGAAAATGAAAACCCTATCTTATTCTTATCTTGGAAAACTCATGCAGTGATCATATTAGTTGAGAACAACATAATTATGTTGATCACCCACAATATGAGCATGCGGAGACTTAGATTTATCCAAGGTGGTAACATTTTCTCAGGGAGATTTTGAGTGAGACTGGAGAGAGGAGGAAAAAAGGAAAGAAAATAAAAAATGAGAGTTTTCCGAGTAAATTGTGAATTAAGGGAATCTAAGTTAACTTATTTATGAGTGAGAGAGGAGAAGAATGGGCCATTAATTGTTGTTGGGCCAGTTATGGGTTGGGATCTGCCCATGAGAATGGAACAATTTGTATTATGTTGCAACTTCTTCGTATTCTATTGTAACTTCTTCGTATTCTGTTGCAACATTCTTCATATTCTGTGGTAATTTCAACACAAAATTGACCATATTATCCAATATAATGTACATATGTTTCCACATATTCCAATTTGATTGATGTGTTAGTTGATAAAATAAGTAATTTAACAATTAAAAATGATAAAATAAACCAAATTTTATTACATTGGACCATAATTAGCAATAAAAAAAATTCTATAATAGTATGCACAATGATTATCTATTATTTTATATAACTATCACATGGAATTACTTAGTCATTGTATGATGAACTAGTGGTGTTATACTATATCTATTGAATAATTGATAAATTTAACGAAGGCTGTTACATTAGACCATAATTTTGTATTTAGACATGTTATAAGACTATATATTATTGCTACATGTTGTATTAAGTCACAATTTAATTGAATTAATAGCAAAAACCATATGTAAGGTTATTCATATGTTGCAACATATGACAAATCTGTGGAATTTCAACACAAAATTGACCATATTATCCAACAGAATGTACATATGTTGCCACGTATGTAAATTTGATGGATGTGTTAATTGATAAATTAAGTAATTTAGCAATCAAAAATATTAAATTGGACCATATTTTATTACAGTGGACCATAACTTAGCAATAAAAAATGCTATAATACTATGCACAACAATTTCCCATGGTGTTTTATAACTATCATATGAAATTACTTAGTCATTGGATAATGAAATAGTGATATAATAATATTTATAAAAAATAATTGATAAATTTGATGAAGGTTGTTGTATTAGACCATAATTTTGTATTCAGACATGTTATAGGACTATATATTAGTGCTACATATTGTATTAAGTCACAATTTTATTGAATTAATACCAAAAACCACATGTAAGGCTATCCATATGTTTCTACATATGACAAATGTGGGATAATTTCAACATAAAATTGACCATCCAACATAATATACATATGTTGCCATAAATGTCAATTTGATGGATGTGTTAATTGATAAATTAAGTAATTTAGCAATTAAAAATGTTAAAGTGGATTATATTTTACTACACTGGACCATAATTTAGCAATAAAAAGAATTCTTTAACACTGTGTTCAACGATTTCCTATGGTGTTATACAACTATCATATGGAACTACTTAGTCATTGGATGATGAACTAGTGATATAATAATATTTGTAACAATAATTGATAAATTTGATGAGGGTTGTTGTATTAGATCATAATTTTGCATATAGACATGTTATAAGACTATATATTAGTGTTACATGTTGTATTAGGTCACAATTAAATTGAATTAATACCAAAAATCACATGTAAGATTATCCATATATTGCAACATATGACAAATCTGTGGTAATTTCAACACAAACTTGACCACATTGTCCAACAAAGTGTACATATGTTGCCACAAATGTCAATTTGATGGATGTGTTGATTGATAAATTAGATAATGTAATAATTAAAAAATGTCAAATTAGACCATATGTTGACACTTTTGTCACTTCTATGAATATATGGACCAACATAATATACATATGTTGTGACAAATGTCAAACAACTATATAATTGAGAAAAATAACAGAATTGATTAAATATAAAAAATAAGAAGATATAGTGATATAGATATACATAGATTAATATGCCAAACCAAAAAAACAAACTTCTTCATCGTCAAAAATTTAACTACATCTAAATCCAGTTCTACAAAATTTAACTACAAAATAACATAAATAACTGATGGAAAAGGTTCATTGTCCAACAAAAGGTGTATGAGGCAAAAATTTAACTACATAATCTAGTTCTAAATCAGAGCTAAATAATTCACAACGTTTATCATCTTCATCGTCACTTCCCTTGGGCTAGCCATTCTTGTGAAGGCTTTGCTCATGTTGACAAATAGTGCAATAAATGGGTCTTTCTCCCAACACATGAGGTTTTGACACACACATTCTACTTATTACTTGTCGTAACATATGTCAACATGTCCTGATTTCTTATGGCTCTATTTGTTTCATGTTGGCAATGAACATTAAGCCTTCTCGCATGGATTAACTGATGAGTGTGAGATTTTGACTCATTTATGGCTTTGTTTTGATAGTATAAGTGTCCTCAAATACCTATTTTATGCTCTAAACTGATGTTAAAATGTTGATTTCCAGCTATCAAGACTAAGTAGCAAGACAAGGACGCTACAGGGCAAAAAGGAACTAACAAGCTGAAGAAGTGAAGAAAAGTGATCTTGGTGATCGCCAAGACCACTCGACGAATTGCCGAGTGTTTCTTTAGCTCGCCCAATGTTCCAGTGTTCCAGCCCTGGGGAAGAACCAACTTGGCGACATAATGGGCAGTCAGTGAATCGCCGAATGACTCCGCGATGGCAACCTTGATCGCCCAAAGTTATAGGACCTGGAGCACTGATGGCCAAGGCGAATTGGCAATGGAAGGAAGCAAAGCGAAGATCGCTGACCCGTTCACCGAGGCGCGACTTATTTCACCTAATGGCCTTTCAGGCCGAAAATTTGACAACTATAAATTGAAATTTTAAATGCAGTTCCGAGAGAGTTTTGATCCCCAAGTTTGAGAGTTAGAGTTTACTCTTAATTTTTGAGTTTCCATTATAGACTTTGAAGCTTTCGAAGCTTACACTTGAGAATTTGCAAGTGGGTTTTGAACTTATTCAATTTGGACCATTGTAAAGACTTGAAAACCTTTACCCAGATCATGACTAATGTATTTGGTAATCATTTCTCTATTTTAATGATGTGTAGCTAAAACCCCAATTTTTGGGGTGTGATCATGTGTTTATTTGTCAAATTATCTTATGGGTATTGTTGTTTAATGATTAAATTGTTGTTTTAATGTGGGTTTAATCAGTAGTTGCGTTTTAATCTATGGATTGTAGTTGCAAATGCAGTTCTATCCTAGAGTTTTTAGCTTGCTTGAGAGAGAGGTTTTGGAACCAAATCTTTTGATCAATGATTGTAGGTATTGGGTTGATGTGGGTTCAGCTTGAGAGAGTTAATCCTAAACTCAATTCTACCTATCTAGATTGAGAAAGTGGTTACATTAAGGTTGTGGGCTTTTTATCTTGTTAAGATTGTCGAGGTTCGAGAGAACTCACCTGAATCGTAATAGTTGTTCGAGAGAAAACTATTGCACTTATAGCCTAGCATACCCACAATGATTCAACAAATTATTGTTAAATTTTAATTACCCATATAGCGTAATTAGCTTATAATCGATCATATCCCGAGAATTCCTCTTAATATTGTTGTTTCCCTTATTTTCGTATTTGTTTTAGCTGTTGATACAAATCCAAACCCCCCATTTGACATTTGTTGTCAACCCCTTAGACTTGTTTTTATATTTTCGATAATTTCTATTCCTATAACCACTTGAACCACATTTGTACTTCGTAATTGAATTCCAACATTGTACCACTCCCTGTGGGTTCGACCCTAACTCTTCGTTGGGTTTTATACTAGATAACGATCTTCTACACCTAGACTTGGAAGAGGTGTAATCACTGTAATCTGAGCATTAATCAAAATGGGGCTGCTGTCGGGGAGTGGTGTTGTTTAAAATTATATTATTGAAGTTGAATTGTGATCTTTTTGTGTTATAGTTAAATCGACTTACTTTGTTTCATGTTGTGTTAATTTGGTTTGAACAGAGGAGGAAATGAGCGTGAACGAGAGTATTAGTAGCCAAGTTGGCCACCAAGACAATATTGGAAATCTGAATGATGTGAATGACCCAATTCAATTGGGTGGTGTTAGTGCAATATGTCTACCTCCTGTTGAGGGGATTGTTGTCATCCATGTTACAAGCACAATGCTACAACTCCTCCAAATGAAAGGACTATATGTAGGGCTAGCCCACGAAGATCCCCATGAGCATATTCGAAACTTCGTGGACGTATGTGGTCCATTTTCGTTCAAGAATATATCACAACAATCAGTCCGTCTTCAACTTTTCCCATTCCCTTTGATGGGTGAAACTACCAAATGGTTAGCTGATTTACCGAGGAACTCTATCATTACTTGGGATGAACTTACAACAACGTTCTACATAAGGTTCTTTCCCCTGTCAAAGATGATGACGCTAAGGGATAGTATCCAAGGTTTCAAACGCTTGGACTGTGAACCAATCCTCGAGACGCGACTGAGATTTCAGAAGTTGGTACTTCAGTGTTCGACTCATGGACTGCCAAACCACATATTTCTACAATTCTTCTATAGGAGTCTTGACTCGGTGAACAAAGGAGTTGTTGATCAACTTGTTCCCGGAGGTATAATGCAACAACCTTATGAAATAGCGTCTCAACTCCTTGATGGCATGGCTAAGAAAAATAGAGCATGGTACACTTGTGAGGACCAGGTGTCTCCTCTCACTTTTAGGATGATGAAAGAGTAGATCAAGAAGGATCAAGAGAGAGACCAAAATATGGCCAAAATGATGACCCAACTTGATTTATTGTCAAAAAATCTGATAGGTAGTGGGTTGAAGAGTGTAAATATTGTTGGTATTGGTGGAGCCAACCCCGAAGAAGCACAATTTGAAGCAATGTACAAGGAGGAAGTGAACTTCCTTGCAAATCAAGGAGAAGGATTTTGTTCAAATTATCCAAGATCGGGTGGAAATCTGGGTTGGAATAGAGATGATGGATGAAGAGATCGTGATCGGGAATGGCGTGACCATAATGCTACTTTGAAGGAAATGGATGCTGAAAAGGAAAGATATGTCCCACCTCATGAACGCCAAAAGCCTAAAGAGCAAAGAGCTGACTAGGAGAACTTTCGTACGGAAGACATGCTTGCACGCATTATCAATAAGGTAGAAGGGTCGAACAAAGTATTGAAAGAGATGAATGAGGAGACACAAATGGGTAAAATTTCGACTCATTTAAATCCAACGCCAATATGAGGGTTGCCTAGTGACACAATGGCCAACCCTAAGAATGAAGTTTGAATTGGTATTTCTGTCGTGCCACGACGTTAAATGAGGCGCTTCTTGGGAGGCAACTCAAGGTTTATTTCTTTCATTTATGTTATTTGAATAATGGGTGTTGATTGTGCAGGTTGAAAAGTTGAATTTTTTTGGAGAGTGGCAATTAGGCGAGCTTAAAGTCTAGTCGGCGACTCGCTGAAGAGGTCGGTGAGCCCAACTTGGACCGCCGTTGGAACCACTTGGTGAGCCTGACTTTGTCAGCCATTTGAACCCCCAAATTGTTGTGAGCTCTGTAAAACTCAGCCAACCAAAATACCACTCAGCGAATCGCCGAGTGGTTCAGTGGCATGACTTACTCCAGCGACTGGCGCGCGAACTGATAGGTTTTAAAGGCCAAACAGTTTAAAGTTTCAAAATCCTTTCACTTTCCTACTTTTTAACTTCCGCATTTTCTCATCCAATATTAGTTCTTTAATATTATCGCATTTTTACTCTCATTTTATTGGGATCTTTGCTCTGGATTGATTTGGAATTCTTTGCCGCCTAGCATTTCAAATCTATTTCGGCATAAAAGGTTGGTTTTCTGAACCCTGAACTTAATCATAGTTGAAATAAAATGCTTTTGATAAATTATTTTTGAATATCATTGGGTAATGTAGTTGAATCATCGTGTGATTCTTTGTTTGCCTAATTTTAAGTGAAATAGTAATAAATCTGCCTTTAATCATGATTCCCGTGTCTTTGCTTATTGAAATCGAGTTGAAATTATTGGGTTGTGTTGATTTTGTGTTGGGTCTAGCTGGGTGAAGTCTGAGTAATCCTGGATTGTGCTAATTGTCATATTTTTCCCAATGATGGAGCGGTTGACGTCATTTTTAAGGATAAAAGATGTCGATTGGCTAATTTTGGTCAAATCGGGGGGAGTTTAAGTACCCCGAGGGAATGGGTAGTATGGGTCTGGATTTAATTTCATAGTGTAAGTGTATAATTTTGATTTTGTGGGTTGCGGGCTTGATTTTGTAGTGTGGGTGAAAAATTGGCACAAGGGCTATTTGGCGAGCTGGGTCAAGCTCGCTGAAGGGTTCGGCGGTTCGCCTAAGTCCCCCTAGATTGCCCTTTATTTCTCTAGTCTGTGTGTTTGAGTGTTGTAACTTTTGGTGATACACTTAAGCTCACCGAGTTACTAGGCGACTCGCCAAAAGTATCTTCTGATCGCCTTTCTGCGCCGTTTTCCATGAATTTACACTGTAACTTTCGGTGAGCTACTTTTAGTTCACCAATTTGTGTTGGCAATCCCCTAAAGGCCCTGGACATCGCCAACCAACTTAGAATTTTGGCAAATTCTGCACTGGAACTTTCGGCGAGCACGACCTGGCTCGCTAAGGTGGTTTGGCGACTCGCCGACCGATTCGGCAAGTCTTCCTGTAGTTTATTTCTGAAGTTTTTCTTGATTTTTTCTAAGTATTTCTATTTTGTTTTGCAGGGATGGATAGACCCAAAGTCGTTGGTAGAGACATAACGCCTTAAAAGCGGGCATTGAAGTTGTTATTAATGAGGAAGCAACTTCTTCCTGGGAAAAGGTGACAAAGCTACCTCTAAAAAGGGGTAAAGGCAAGGGTAAGACGCCCGTAGTTGTGCCACCCGAGGAGGCAGACTCAGACAGTGAGGGGGTCTACTAGACACACCTCACCACATCCAGCAGTGAGGGAGAATCTCATAATTATGAGGCTTCTATCTCTGAGCCTGAGGACTACTAGTTATTATAGGATAGGAGAGCGGAGCTACGCTCCAAAGCTATGAACGACCTGTCTAGAATCCCAGTGCCTCCGACGCCTACCCCTTCAGCTTCAGCTCTAGTGCCTCATCCAGCAAAGATAGTAGTGCAGGGACCACCAGTGCAAGGTCCCCCTCATTGGTCACTCAATCGACTAAAGGCTAAGGGTTTGAGGACCATTCTAGAGGAGAAGAGATTGTCCACCGACGGTGTGGTGGACAGACATCTAGAGGTGTAGAACACTTTCAAGTTCCATAAGTTCGAGATTTCACCAAATCCTGGGTCCCCTACATTCCTACTTGGGTCCGGGAGTTCTATTCAGCTTATGGAGACTTGGTGCCGAAAAAGAATAAGAAGGCCAATGCCTTCAAACCGGTAGATTTTGTGATAGTTCGCGGCAAGAAGGTTAACTACTGTTGTGCAAAAATCAATAAGGTACTAGGGTGCACTTATAATTTTATGCACCAGTACATTGATTTGGTCTAGAAGAAAATATTAGAGGACTTGAAGGGTTGGTTGGCACCCCTTTTCTTCGATGCCACCCCGAGGTTGATAGAGGCAGGTGCACAGATAGAAAAGAAGGACCTAAACGTGGCTACCAGACACTAGTTCAGGTTCATCAGCAACACTATCATTCCATTCCTGAATGATTCCATACTCAGACACCCAAAGGCAGACTGTCTAGGTTCTATCATTTCTCTCCAGAAGCTGAATTTGGGGTTGTTGATAGAGCAGGAGATGTCCATGAGGGCCAAGAAGAGACATACCTTGCTCCCATTCCCAGTGTTGATCACAGAGTTGTATAGATGGGCTTGTGTTCCTAGAGATGAGAAGATGAATGTGGAGGTGACACCCATCTCTTCTACTGATATCCGGTGTATTGAGGCCGAGTATTTGCGGGATGAGGTTGAACGGATAACTCCTTGGAGGTTGATTTTGAGACATTGCCAACACAAGCAATTATGCCTCTTTAGGCTAGTGGGCCTTCAAGTACTTCTGGAGCTACTGCATCTGAGACTCCCGGTTCATCTCCTGCACCCCCTCTCTCTAGATCATCTGCTACTGTTTCTGCCCGCCGACCTCCTATCACCCGGGCATTGCTTTACAAGATAGGCTATTTGGCCCAATCTGCCAATGTGCGTGCCTCCCGAGTAGAGGCCGATGTTCCTGGGATTATAGAGAGGGCTATTGTTGCTGCCTTAGCCCCTATTTGGGCTAAGATGTGGGAGTATGGTATCCAGATTAAGAGTGACATGTTGGCATTAGATGCCCTTACTGTGAGGGTAGATGAGTGTGAAAAGGGTCAGGGTGCCACAAATGTTGTCACAGCCTTTAAGGCCGACTTTATTGAGCTACATAGAGATGTGGACGAGCTGAATTCCACTGATATGTCCATATTCTTTGGCATGGTGGAGATCCCAGGTGTCCTAAGCACCAATGTTCTAGCTTGTTTTGATGTGCCTCTAACTACTACCAGAGATGAGACTTGAGCTGATGATGCTGTTGTTGAGTTTGAGGCTGAGACAAATGAGGAGCAACTTGGTGTTCGTGAGGAGACAGTGTATGAGGATTTGGCCGACTTGGAGGGCGCTATGTTTGAGACTGCTTGAAATGCATCGCTCCTAGTCACTTCCATGGTGGGCTCCAATGGAGCAGAGGATGATGAGATACCAGGCACTGATTCCCAGACAGAGGAGCTATGGATATGCAGACTTCAACCTAGGCCTAGCCTAGCAAGATGATTTTCTTTGCCTCCTTTTCTGTTTATTTTAAACTGTTTTGGTTTTAGTTGCATTTGAGGAAAACTGTGTATTTTGTTGGGGGGTGTGTTTGGTATTTCTATACCTACCTCTTTTGGGTTGTTTTGTGAATATTGGTTATTTTGGTTGTGTTTTTGTGAATATTGGAGCTTATTGGTTTATATATCTTGGTTGTTGAATTGTAGTTGTTAATAAATTATGGCCCATTGTTTTAATTTGAAAATGGTGTTGAAATGGTTTTGAACCAAGTTTTAAAATTTTGCCACCTCTTTTGTGTGTGATTGTGGCTGTTCTTGTGTAAATTTGAGTGTCGGTTGGGGTCAATACCAATGGCTTGAATAGTGCTCTTAATTTAACAAAATTAATGTGAGGCTATGATGAGGCAAACTAGTTAAATAGGAAATATGTGAAATTTTAGCATCTCGTTGTGATTAGTCGGTTGTTGATTAAGTCTCTTGTGATGAACATTGAATGCTATCTAGAAAGTGTGGAGTCTCGTTGTCACGACCCGAGAGCACCCTATAGTCGTAACATGGCGTAGTTGACCCCGAAGGGGTAGCATACAAGCCCTTAGCACATTCATAACATAAAACAATAGAGAATACAGGAAAATTTAAAACTTTGATTTAAAACGTTATCTCTAAAACATTTCATAAAAGCAGAAGTCTTTCTAACATAATGTCTCAACCACTTAATAACCTTTGAATAAAGTTCATTGGGACGCAACCCATACAAAGTCTAAAAACATAGGAAATACGACATAAAGGTAAAGTGGATGTTGTCCTCGAAACTATGAGGACTCACCAAGATCTTAAATTCTTCTAAATCCTTGAAACTCTAACCTCCAATAACAACTCAAAGCTCCAACCCTACATTTGGTTAGAATGTAGGCAATATGCGTTAGTACAAAGGTACTAAGTATGACAGCTAAATAACATCATAAGAGCATCTCAAATGGTTAGTCAACATAAGACTTATCATAAGAGATAATAACATAATCATAACATAACCATCATAACCATAGCATAGTTTCCCATATAAGCATCATATAAACATAAGTCAACATAAGACATAGTTAATAGGCATAGGAGATACATCAAGTTCATAACATAGCCTCTACTTAGGTTCTCATAGTCACATCCTTCAACCTTGGGTCTTTTTATACTACAATAGGACTACTTCTACAAGCCACCTCCAAGTATACTTGTACAATGCAAGGATAGCATCCCATACTACCATCCAAGATAAGTACCACTCTTTAGTCATTCTTGATCATAGCCCACACTTCATATTCAAGACTAAGGTCTTCTTGTCATCTTAATTATAACCTAGGTAGATGGTCATCTTTTAATATCCTTTATGCCATAAGGATGTCATACTTCTAAGTAACCTCAAGGCACACTTGTGCAATGAATGAAAGGTATCCCATACTACCCTTCACCCTAAGCATATTCTTGAAGTCATCTTAGTCATATTCACCCTACCTTGGCCGTATTATTAGTTTAACTCTCAAACTAAGGAACCTCTCATCTTTAGTCAACTATAACAAGGAAAGGCAACTCTAGTCCAATCCTATCTCAAAGCTCTTCTCTGGTAACCCTAGGTCATACCTTGTGCAATGCACTCATAGCATCCCCGAATACTAATTGTGCTAGGTATTACTTTTAGGTCCTTTTTTACTATTTCTTCTTGGTTTGGAACCTAGTTCCTCTATTAGCTTTAGAACCCTATGAGGTACTATATCTTAAGCACATCTTAGTTCATCATTAGATTAACTCCAGGAGATACTATCTTAAGTATGGCTAAGTTATCTAAAATACATGAACACTATGAGATACTTCCTTAAGCATGTCTAAGTCCATATATTCTCATGAACACTATGAGATACCACTCTTGGTATGTCTAAGTTCATCACACTCATGAACACTACGAGCTACTTCATTAAGTAAGTCTTAGTTCATTATGCTTAGGACACTATGAGATGCTTCTCCAGTATATCTTAGTCCTTAGGATATGGAGACCTCTACTAGGAAACCTTGACTCAACTACGTGAAAGACCCGTCTCATGAGACCTAACTTTGGGAAAACCCACACTCTACTACGTAAGAGTTTCCCCCTTTTACTTGGATAGTCCTCACATCTACTAGGTGTGGCTCTCCTTTCTTCTTAGAGTCCGGACCCGTGTGACACTCCTTCTCATTGTCATATCCACTTGGAGCCAAGCATACACCCCAAGGTTTACTAGTTAAGCCTTGCTTAACACTTTTTTCTCATGGAAGGGTGCCCTTGACAATCCATCCATGCTGAAGTGATTCAATCACTTTCATCTATCAAGGACCTAGATGTACAGCCAACACAACAACCTAAGAACACAATATAAACTAATACAAGTCATAGTCATAGGCCATTCTATTCATGCTTCATCACAAATCCAATTCATTCTATCCTCATTCACATCTAGATTACAAGATACTCAAGTAATAGGTTTCTTTTAAGCAATTCTCATCACATTCCTCACTAGTAAGTGAACCTATCCATAATTCATCTTTAAGGTTCAATTCAAACTTCATAAGTTAAGATCAACCCTAATTAACAAGGTCTAGTCCGATTCACATTTACATGACCTAACTATGATCAATTAACATTCATGACATTGAAATAAGAAGATCAATTTAGAACATTCAATCTTGCCTCTAATTGCCTAAGCCCACAATGATCACCTTCATAAACTTAGATTAGGTTTTATCAAGGAATCCACATGAAAACATCATATAATCATCATAAAAACATAATTCAAACATAATTGAATGCTATCCACTACTTTGGAATCACAATCAAGCCTTACCCATATTGTGATCACAACCCTACCTAGATTGGGGTATTTTGCATTCACAATTGAGGGATATCTATGGGGGCTCCATGGGTGGAAGAACCCATGGATGAAGGAGCTTACCTACCTTCAATCAAATCCCCAAACAAAGCTTGAATCCAATGGAGAAACGACCTAGATACTGCCCTCCTTCTTCTTCTTCTTCTTCTTCTTCTTCTTCTTCTTCTATTCTAGATAGAGGATTTCTTAGAGAGTAATTTGGGGGTCTTTAGATGAATGAATTAAAGTGATTAGTTTGGGGTGTCTATTATACTTATATAGGTGTTAATTTAACTCATTAACCGACCTATATTAACCCCTAATTAATAACAAACCCAACCCCTAACTTCTAACTTAAAACGAAAAGCTGAAAAACTGGCAGCATCTACGTTTGGCCGTCCACGGACCGTAGATTGATCTACTGTCCGTGGTTTGGTCTCGTGGTTTAGGGACTGACATTGCTTCACTATTTCGACCATAACTTTTTACTCCAAGATCGAAATTGGGCAAACTCGGCGGCATTGGAAAGAGGACTCAGAGACCTTTCATTAGATAGTAATGGCCCACCTAATTCATTTTGAGCTATGAGATATGACCATTTGAAGTTGACCCTCACTTACCTTGGCCGACTTCTTGACAACATAACAGGTGCCATCTACGGCCCCCCATCCATGGACCGTGGATGGTTTGACGCCTCATGCTGTGCAACTGTAGATTGGGGCTGGGGCTCAACATTGAGGGCCAAGCCTCCCTAGACTAAGTCCCCACCCACGCCTAGGACCTACGGGGCGTGGACTGGTCTAAGAGGCGTAGATGGGAGTCGTAGGTCACGCTGTTTTTGACAGCTTTTTGGCCAAAGTTTAGGTCCTCCTCAAGGACCCCTTGGGTGGTCGTACTAGGACGTTAAACATGTTATTTTAAGTACGGGAGCCATTCATTTTGATTTTAACCCTCATACGACACTCCAAACCTCACCCCAAAGGCTCTAGAACTCACTAATTCAACTAGGTAAAACATGGGGTGTTACACTTGTTTGATAATTGTATCAATGCCTTGCGTGGTGAGGTTAACTTGAACATTGTGCTTGATGCTACCTAGAATTTGCCCCGTTGGTCCGATTGATCGAGTGAAGCAAGCAATTGAAATGATCTTAGGCATGAATTTTGAAGATTGAACCAACTTGAGAATATACCTCTTTCTGGCCAACTTTGTGAGATGTGTGAACCTTGCTTGGCACCTTTTGAGCCTATCATTTTCTTGGAAGAAACTAGAACAACTTTGACTTCTTTAACCCATCACCCATATCCTTCATGAAGTATTGGTTCATTTGAATACCCAACTTAGGCCAAAATTCTAAGTTGGGGGTGTGGTGAAAAAGAAGGAAAGTCAAGAAGTGTGAAAAATTCCCCCTTCGATGGATTGTTATGAAAAAGATGGAACCCCTCCATGTACAAAAAGGAAAGAGAAGAAAGAAAATAAAGAGATTGAAAAAGAGAAAAAGTTGTGAAATGAAGTGTGTGAAAATAGTAAAGAAATGGGGTGTTCGGTAATTCATGTTTGCTTGAATAATGGGGTGGATTATGATCATGTTTGAATGTGAAAGAGAAGAAGAAAAAGTGATTTTCAGGCCATACTTTATGAAGGTAGAAGACACTAAACCTAAATGACCATACGTTTGCACTCAGCCCCGTTGCAAGCCTTAAAAAGACCTTTGTGATCTTGAGTGAGCTGAAACGAATGTTATTGGAAAATAAGGGCAATCCTATGGGTGGAGTCATGCATAGGTTCATCTTTTTTTTGAGTGTGAGAGTTGTATGTGATTCTGTGACCTAAAATTTTTGAGGAATTTTGTGTGAATGTGGAGTCATTTTTGTTGTGAGGGAATTTGAATACCTTTGTTGAGATTGAACTTGCATTTGAGGCAAGCATTGTGAGCTTGAATATACTTGATAATGGTGAGTCACAATTTGAATCTTTGAGTGCACAATTGAGCATTGTATGTGTAGTTTGAACCTTTTGTGTGCATTCATGTTGAGTCTTAAGCATCACTGTTTGGAGACATCCTTGTTGAACTGATTGCTCTTGAGTTTTACTTGAGGACAAGCAAAAGTTTAAGTTGGGGGAGTTGATGAGTCCGATATTTTGACTCATTTAGGGCTTTGTTTTGATAGTATAAGTTTCCTCAAATGCCTATTTTATGCTTTAAACTGATGTTAAAATGTTGATTTGCAGCTATGAAGGCCAAATATCAAGGCAAGGATACTACTGGGGAAAAAGGAACTAACAAACTGAAAAAGTGAAGAAAAGTGATCTTGGTGATTGCCAAGACCACTCGGCGAACCGTCGAGTGGTTCTTTAGCTTGCCCAAAGTTCCAGCATGCCATACCTGGGGAAGAACCAACTTGGCGACAAGAATGGGCAGTCGATGAATCGCCAAATGACTCCGTGATGGCAACCTTGATTGCCCAAAGTTACAGGACCTGCATCACTGATGGCCAATTTTAGCCAGATCATGGCTAATGTATTTGGTAATCATTTCTCTCTTTTTATAATGTGTAGCTAAAACCCCAATTCTTGGGTTGTGATCATGTGTTTATTTGTCTAATTATCTTATGGGTATTGTTGTTTAATGATGAAATTGCTATTTAATTGTGGGTTTAATCATTAGCTGCGTTTTAATCTATGGATTGTAGTTGCCAATGCAATTCTAGCCAAGAGTTCTTGGTTTGCTTGAGAGAGAGGTTTAGGAACAAAAGCTTTTGATTAATGATTGTAGGTATTGGGTTGATATCGGTTCCGCTCGAGAGAGTGAATCCTAAACTCAATTCTACCTATCTAGCTCAAGAGAGTGGTTACATTAAGGTTGTGGTTGTTTATCTTGTTAAGCTTGTCGAGGTTTGAGAGAACTCGCCTAAACCGTAATAGTTGTTCAAGAGAAAACTATTGCACTTATAGCCTTGCCTACCCACAATGATTCAACAAATTATTGTTAAATTTCAATTACCCATATAGCATAATTAGCTTATAATCAATCACATCCCGAGAATTCCTCTTAATATTGTTGTTTCCCCTATTTTCATATTTGTTTTAGCTGTTCGTTGCAAATCCAAACCTCCCATCTGACATTCGTTGTCTACCCCTTAGACTTGTTTGTATGTTTTTGATAATTTCTATTCTTGTAACCGCTTGGATAACATTTGTACTTTGTAATTGAATTCGAACATTGTACCACTCCCTGTGGGTTCAACCCCAACTCTTCGTTGGGGCTTTATACTAGATAACAATCGTCTACACCTAGAATTGAAAGTGGTGTAATCTGAGCGTTAATCATTAACAACCCTTGAATATTCAAATTATAGCAAGCGCATATGATGCACCAATGTGGCCTCCGTCTGCTTGATTAATCATTTCCACTGCATTTGAATCGTTATTATTGAAATACGCAAACTACAAAAGAAACAAATACATTTAAAAGGAAGAATAAATACGAAAAACGTTAAAAATTATCACACCTTTTCTATATAAAGCTTCTAAATTTCCCGACATTCTGCAAATATCCAGGAAAGAAATAGATTTTTGAACTACTAACCGACGGTTTACCGGCCATCTAAAATTAGAAAAGTCAACCAATGTTACCTTTTGATATACAGAAGGTTCTTTTCCAACTTCATTAAGGAACTCAAAACTGTGAAGTCAAATCAAACGGTTAGGAATTTTTTTTTTAAAGAGAGGTGGAAATTATTTTATATGCATATATACCGTCATTTAACATTCATTAAATCTTTGAAGGATCCATAAGCAATACTTTCAATGATATTAATAAGTAGACACCTCGGAAGGATCTAGAAACAAGTTACAAAAATTTCCTTTTACTTCCTAGCAAAAGCTTTTATCTTATAAGGATTGTGAAAAGTTGTAACTTTTGAAGAAGAGTTGAAACTTTTGACTTTTCAAATGGGACAATTTTTTTTTAAAAGAGGTAGAATGCGAAGAGTTGTAATTATGTTCCTTTAATGATAGTCTCTTTTTTGAAAGTTGTTCCAATGACATTCTACATGATTTATTGTTTACACTTAACAAATAATTATTAATTAGTGAAAATATCTACATAATAGACATATGTTACAACATATGCCTACCTTGTTTGAACATATGCGTTATTATATTGTAGTTGTAACACATAATTGACATATGTTGGAACATATGCAATATTATGTTGTAAGATGTAACACATAATTGACATATGTTAGTAGATGCACAATTATGTTGTAGGAACTAACACACAAGTGACATCTGCTGGAACAGATGCAATATTCTGTTGTAAGTAGTAACACATAATTGACATATGTTGTAACAGATGCACAATTATGTTTTTAAAATGCATCAGCTTAAAATAAATCCCACATTTTATATAAATAACATAAGTTGATTCAAATTAAGATAACATACATCATCCTCAAATAAAAAAAAACATTCATTAAAATTTAACAATACTTACGGAGCATTTTAATTTGGGCATGTAGTTCTTTTGTGACCAAAGTCCTTACATACAGAACACTTATTTTTTCTTGTTGGAAATGATTTACCAACTCAACTCCGTCTCTTATATCTCATTCTTCCAGGTTTGCTTGGATCAGCATATGGAGGAGGTATTTCTCTTTCTAAGATATCCAAAGGAACAATCCAAGAATCTTCGGGTGGCAATGAATTTCTTCACACTATGCAATTATGTATTTTTCCACTGAATAATATGGAGATGAGTACTCATAAATTTGATTTTTAAATTCTGCACCATATTGGGATCGAAGCGCTGTCATGGAATGTGGACAAGAAAGTTAGTCCAAGTCAAAAATTCTAAAAGTACAAGTTCTTCTTTGTAAATCCACCGTAGCAATATAATCATGACCAGTGACAGTGAACTTGTAGTTAGCAATTTGAAGAGCCAACAACTTGTTACCGAGTTGACATACTTTGATATGTCTTTTTCAATTGAAGGAACAAATCTATTTGCAGAGTTCACCAGCACCATACACCTCTGATAAAATAAAAGTGAAAATCTCCTATTTATTTCATCAAATAGAGCGACAATGGGAAATTCTCTTTCAACATTAAGCATAGCATTCACCGACTCCGTGATGTTTGACGTCATAATGTTATATCTACACAAGAAAAAAAATTAATCAAGAAAACATTAAATTACAATAAACTCAAATAAGATAGTATAGAAAATAATGTACCTATTTCCCGGGAAAAATGTCCTTCTCCATGTGTGGAGTCCAATACATTCATGCTAAATCTCTTATTTGATTGAAATGGTCATTGAACTTACATCTATCATACGCATTTGTTGCTTTATAAAAATGGGATACTACCTTTGAATTATGAAAGTTTTTTGAATATTTTCCCCAATATGTCTCATGAAACAACCATAATGAGATGCAAAGTAGATAGTCGAAATCATCTTTCGAATACTTGGATGCCTATCATAAATAATGCACAACTCATCAGTATCATCTACATAGTTTCTAATCTGTTCAAAAAATATTTATATGAGGCATCACATTCCTTGTCCACAACACTAAAAGCCACTGGAAATATATGAGTCTCGACATCTTGTACCACTACCGATAACAAAACTCCTTCATACTTTCTCGTCAGGAATGTCCCATCAACGTCTATTACTTTTCTCTTTTGTTGAAAACGAATCATCCAAGCAACATATGATACAAAGAAGTACTTGAACCTCCCATTTTCTTCAAGAGACATTGTCATCTTGCTTCCTGGGTTTGTAATTTCGAGCATATAATGGTACACATTAAGCACTGCATACCCGTGCTCATGTGTTGTAACAACCCTAAAAATGAAATAGGAAGAACTGGAGCCTCTCATGTGTTTTAGTAGTGGTTAACTTGTTTAAATGATGAGTTTTGGCATTAGATGTTTAGTTTAAAGAGTTTTGAAGTCAAACGTCAAGAGACGACCATGACGTTCGTGAACTAGTCTTGGGAGCTAGTGTGTCCTAGTGTTGTGTCGTCAAAGTTTGATGTGTTGTTTGAGGATGAAATCATGTGGTGATGGTTCCTATGTGTAGGGGTTAGACGTTTGGGTACGAATCCCCAAGGACCATCCAAGGGGATCCTTGAGGAGGACCCCATCTTTGGCCAAGAAGTTGCCAGGGCAGCATGATCCACGACCCCAAACCACGGCTCATAGATCCATCTACAGCTCGTGGGTCTTGGGCGTGGACCAGACCTACAAGGTCCTGCAGTTTTTGACCCACAGACCAAAACCATGGACCTCATTGACGGGGCGTGGACTAGGCAATAGTCCGTGGTCTGGTGGGCGTGGAATAGACCTGCAAAGCTGTAATGGACACGACCAACTTAGGGGTGAGTTGGTAAATTCACCCCTAGTCCTAAATAATATGTGGGTTATTATTTTAAGTGTTTTAAGTATTTTAAAGGTATTTAAACATTTATATGGTATTTTAGAATTCATTCTTCATTTTTCCCTAAATCAAAACCCTTCTCTCCTAAAAAGTTATCTCAAGAACTCCATTGAAGGGTTAGGTCAAGTTCAAGCTAGGGTTGAAGGTTTCAAGTGTTTTCTTCTCAAAATTCTTGGGATTCATGAAGGTTAAGGTATGGGGATCCTTTATCCTTGATTATTCTTCCTTTCAAGGAGCTCAATCCAAATGTTTTCAAAGTTCTTCCAAAAACACAAAAAACCTAATTTCGATTCTAAGCATGGGTTCTTGCATTAAATGATTTTTAATGATGATTTATGCTATTATTGATGTTTATTGATGGTTTTAAGAAAGAAAATTCCATGAACCCATGTCTTTCCAAGTTTCCTAAATTTGGCTTATGAAGTGGGTCTATTTCTATAAATTCAAAGTTGATGGAATTATGTGTCAAGTGAATTGTATTGATATATCTTGTGTTGTTTAATGTTTATTCATGATTAATTGTTGATAATGGGTGAATTAAGGGTGGTAGGCCTTATGGGTGAAGTATTGGTGATTGCTTGGATTTTGGTGATTTTGGCTATGGCTTTGGATTATGGTAAGAAAACTTGAACTCTCTTTATTGAATTGATTGTTGTATTATTATACACATATGAGGCTATATGTAAAGTCCTATATGAAGCTATATGTAAAGTTTGTGTGAAGCTATAATGTGAAGATGTTCTAATGGTATTAATGTGATATTGTATAAAATATTATTATGCTAATGTGAAAGCATATTTCTCTTGAAATGGTGATATGTGGTGATGATGGACTATGATGAGTCTTTATAAGATGATGTTGTAGCTCATATGCTAGACTTGAGGATCTTGTCTTGTGTCATGAAAGCTTGATTATATATATGAATGTTTGGTTGGGCTATGACTTAGTAATGGAGCTCTTCCTATAAATGCTAAAAGAGGAATTCTAGGCCAAGACTTGAATTGGTAGACTTAAGCATAGTGCCTTTTGCATGAGTCTAGCTTTCCTAAGTAAATGTATAACCTTGAAGGATGGGCCTTAGGGTGATGTTCCCTTCTTGAGTGAAATGATAGACTTAGAGATGGATGGAGCCGGAACGGCATGAGAATCCTTATCTAAGAAAGTCAAATGAGCTATCCTTATGAACCTAGATTGGATATGACTAAGAAATGGGGCCGTTCTTGGGAAGAGGTACTATGAGTTGGTTGAACTAGAAAAGGAACCCTATGTAGTACATATGTGATTGAATACTCTATGGAAACCAAGCCTAAGCACCGAGTGGATGCGGTTAGGATGATGGCCTAGTTGATCATGAGATTAGGCACAACGAACATCCTTGGACATCTGTTAAACCATGTGCCAACATGGGTTGCTTTTAGTTCTGCCCTGGCAAGTAGAACAACCTCCATGGAGTAGGATAGACTCCGGATTCCATACCTTGCTAGTGTGGTCTATGTCGGTTAAGGCCTATTTCCATCATGTGGGATGTGCACTCTAGTATTGGATAGGTTGTACAATGTGTAGGTAGTAGTATGGGATGTTATCTACACATGGCACGAGTAGGCTTAAAAGATGCTAAAGTGAGTTCCCTAAGCCTTAGGGCTATTATGTGTTTGTCCCCTAAATGCTTGTGTGTCTCTTAAATGGTTTTATAAAGAATGTTGACTTGTCATCCTTTTAATATGTTGCATATTTCTCTTATATTAAGGAAATGAACTATTTAGCATGTTGTATTGAAATGTAAAGGTTCTTGTCTATTGTGGCCTTGAGGAACACTTAGGTGTGCTTGAAGAGGTTGTATGGGTGGCCACTTCATTTCTCACTTAGGTATGTCTTAGGGTAACTTTAGATGGAGGTCCTAAGATCATGAAATGGCTTATTTGACTAATATGTTTATGTGTCGTATATTAGTACTAGTTATGCATGATGGCTTGTGATATGAAGAATGATAAGTGGTAAGTTCACATTTGGTGGCCTTAGGATGATGCTTTAGTGTGGATGGTGGTATGGGACGCTATCCATACATTGCACAAAGTGTTGTCCAAGGGTTACTTGAGGTGGATGGTTTAAGGTGAAGGAATGGGTTATGTGTGGAGTATGTGCTAAAGTGATTTATGACTTGTATGTTGGTTATGGTAGAGTATTGTGACTCTTATACTTGTATTTTCATGAAGTTTTACCAAATGGCATAAAGCACGATTCTCCAATAAATGTCCTTTTTAGCATGTTTTCCATACTTAGTACTTAGTTATGTTAACCCCTTTCTTTCCCTTTTGACTAAACTGTAGGGATTTGGAGATGTTGATATTCAATGGTTGATGGATAGGTTTCTAAGGTGTTTGAAGATGAAGACTTGGTGAGTCCTCATAGATTCGAGGACAATACCCAACATATTCCTCTTTATGTCTTTTTAGTATTGTTTTAGTTGTGTATGGGCTTAGTCCCGAATGTTGTACTCTAAAGTATTAGATGGTTTTGAGACAACATGTATAAAGTCTAGAAAGTCTTCCGCTTGTTATTTAATGAAAGTATCTTCGTGTATGAAGAAAGTTTTTAATTCCTTATGGTTTTTAGTGTCTATGCGATGAATGAATGCTAAAAGGCTTGTATTAGACCTCCGAGAGGTCGAGAATGTCAGATACAACTAAGGGGTGTTGTCGGGTCGTGACATGTGTTCCCCTGATCGAAGACTTAACATGCTCCATGCCCTTATAAATCCCCCAATAACTTACATTACGATCCAATTCTGTGAGGATTTGATTTGACATGTCTCTTGTGGATGAGCCTTTACCATTGAGAAACCTATTTTCAAAGTATTTAGGTAGGACTTTTGCCGTGTCATGTGAATTATGGCTCGTAACATGCTATGAACCATATGTATGGTACTTTTTGTAGATTCTAATGACAAACCTGTCACTACTTGTAAATTTCACAACCCTCAACCACCACTTTCACTTGGATATGAACATTTAAAAAGATATACATTACGAGAATTGATCATTGAGAAGAAGTTGGATTGTTTCTCCCAATAATAGGTGTAGGAGGATTGTTGCTCCTAAGGTCTAACACTTCATCTCCTTCAATTTCATCGTCATAATTATTCATGTCCACGACATCAAATTCATCATTTAACATATCTTATTGGTTTACTTAAAGCTTATGATTCTCCTCGATAGGATTTTCAACCACATAGGCTTTTTACATAGGCATCACTGTTCCTCCCAAATAAACAAGCAAACTAGGCTGACGAGTTATTTTAAAAGGTAAGACCTTCTGATTATGAAAAAAACTGGAATATAACCGATGACAAGATCTTTTGGTTGAAAATTGAGTCCAAAACTATGGATGATTAAATTCATAAAATCATCATATAAAATATTTCTTTCGACAGTCATCCCTACAGACTGTTTCTTACCATCCTTCCAACGCCAAATATATCGATTTTTCTTCATGATCCATTCACAATAAAAATCAACCCTTAGGAATAATTTCTTTATTTATTGTACCTGAAGAAATTAATTCAAAAACAATTAGTACTAATGATAGAATGCAACTTCATCATCTGTTACAATATATGAGTCTTATGTGGCAACATGTAACTATTTTGCTGCGACATAGAAGTTATGTTTTGCTACATAATTCTATTTTGTTATGACAAATAAATCACATGTTGGAAGATGTAAATCATCTGGTGCAACACATGTCTATTCTATTAGAATATGTAAGTCATATGTTCCAACATATGATCATTCTGTTGCGACATATAAGTCATATGTTGCTACATATAAGTATTCTATTACGACACATCAATAGCATGTGGAAGAGGAGCAGGTTATATGGTGAAACTCATGACTATTCTTTTGGAACATATAAGTCATATGTTCCAACACTTGATCATTCTGTTGCGACATAAAAGTCATATGTTGCAACATATAACTATTTTGTTGCGATACATAAATCACATGTTGAAACATGTGTAAGTTGTGTGTTGCAACATATGACTATTCTGTTGAAACATGTAAGCCATATGTTCTAATATATGGCCATTCTGTTGTGACATATAAGTCATATGTTGCTACATATAACTATTCTGTGGCGATACATAAATGACGTGTTGCAAAAGGTGCAAGTCTAGTTCAACATATGACTATTTAGTTGGAACATGTAAGTTATATGTTGCAACATATGATGATTTTGTTGCAACATATACTTCATATGTTGCTACATATAATTATTCTGTCGCGACACATACAACATATGTTGCAACATGTGTAATTTATATGTTACAATATATTGTAACATCTCACAATTTGAAATAGCTAGGGAGAAGCTAAGAATTTGAAATAGTCATTTTTGGAAAGAATGAAAATCTGGAAATTTACTTAAGTTAGAAAAAAATTGAGTTTTGGTCAACTTCAAATGGCCATAACTCCTAAATCGGGATGATTTAGGTGTACTTCCAAATATGGTTGGAAATCTCTTGGAAATATATTTTCAACGCCGCCGAGTTTTGCACGATTCCGAGTTCGTATAAGTAAGTTATGCTCTTTAGAAGTTGGGCTGTTGGATTAAGGAAAGTCTAATTCGGATTTTCAAAGGGTAATTTAGTCTTTTCCTTCCCTAATTATTCTAATTCATTTTTAGGAGATTAATTGGAGTAAAACCATATTTTGGTCAGTTTATAAAAGCTAGACTTCACGCTAGGGCTTGGAGAAAGAAAAAAGAGGAGAAAGGAGAAGAGGAAGCAAGATTCGTCGATTTCGTCAAGGATAGCTTGTGGATTTCGTCGTGGGTGATCCTTAAAAAGCTATGTAAGATCACATAGAATTGGGTTAGTTCACCCACATGTCAATCATGATTTAATTCATCAAATTTAAGTCTTTGAAAGTTTAGAAATTGAGTTCTTGATGAACATTGTTGAAAGTTTTCTTGAATTCTAGTGGGTTGTGTTGATTGAAGTTCTTGTGATTCGATTCATGCTTCCGAGTGTAATTTCGATTTGAATCTATCATATATGAAGGGTATAAATGATGCTAAATGTTTAGGGAAGGAACCATGGAATTTTAGAGATGAAACACGGAGAAGGAAAGTCCTCAAACACCTGGGGATAGTGGTGGGGCGTCGCGCCAGCCAGCGCACCGCAAAAGTATCTCTGAATCTTCACCCATGGGGAGCCGCGCCAGCCAGGGCTCCCCAGACCAGTCCCTGAATGTCGAGGGCTGGCTCCCCGCGCCTCTCAGAGCACTAGGGACGCCAGTTCTCTCCATTCGTTCCCCACCTTTTCGTACTTGTTCCTTAGTAATGTACCTATGTTTTCTAGTTGATTCAAACACTCTACGATACATCTAAACATCATGAAATCATCCATAAACATGAGATCATAAATCTTGACTCCATAATCCAATTCAAGGAAAGTTAGGATCAAAGTCAAGTTGAGTTAAGAGTTAAGTCTAGAAGTTAAGAAGCAAGTCAAGCAAAGTTCTTAAACTTTTCAAAAGTCTTTAACAAACATTTTAACTTTGTTTGAAGACTTAAGTTTCAAGTTAAGCAAAGAGTAAAGAGTTGAGTTCATTTCTCAAAAAGTTATAAGGGAACTAACTATTCCCAAAGAGTTTATAAATGTTTTCACCTTTGAGCAAGAAAAGGGAACATCGATTCCAAGAGAGCTTTTATGCTAATTTTTGAGTAATTATCTCAAGCAAAATAAAGAAGTTTTGATTTTAAATCACATGAGCTAAGTATATTTTGGGAGTAGTATTGAGCACCGATATGGGGATGCGAGTTCATATTAACTCAAGTCTCCATAAACCATGTAGCCATCATGAGTATTAATGGGTCATGCTTTTTAGATTATCACAAAGTTAAGCTAGTGGATCCACTAAGTTAAGTAATTCTATATGATGGCAAAGTATAGGACAGTCTGGCAGCGTGACGGTAAAAATGTTGTATCAGCACTTAGGCTCATAGTGGTGGTTGTCAGTTAGAGAAACTCCCACAACAATAATTGCATGGTTCCTCAAGGGGTTCTACTTAGTATGAATGGGGGTATGAGACTTCATTCATGCATTGCACAAGTAGACTTTGAGAGGAAGCATGGTATGTCTTTTATGATATTATGATTATGAGTTGACATCATGTTTGAAACAGTTTTCCTTTTTCTTTATATTGCACTTGTTTTAAACTGCTTTATAATGAAATGAGTTCAGTTAAGTATTAATGAGTTGAAAAGAGTCAAGGTAAGTGTTTCTTTCAGAATCTTTGTAAGCCTATGTTGTATTTAGCATTCCAACTCGCATACTCATACATTCAATGTATTGATGCCAGTTAGCCTGCATCGTCTTATTATTCAGACGCAGGTAACCAAGATTAGCATCCAACACACCGTTGATCTAGTGAGCAGTTTAGAGTCAACTAGTGAGCCTTCTTGCATTCCGGAGGACTCATTTTCATTGTTTTCAGTTTTATTTTCAGTTGTTAGGATGATCAGGGGTCTTGTCCCGACATCGATCTCAGTTATATAGTCTTCATAGATAGACAGTTAGTAGTCAATTGTCCTTACATCGTCATTTATTATGTACTAAGACTTGAGTTGCCATTTTGGCTAAGTTGAATGTTTTATCTTTAAAAATGTTCTAAGTTATCTTTTAAAAAGTTGAGTAAGTGCATTTTAATTCTTGCATTAATGTTTTAAGTCTTCCGCTGAGTAAGTAAGCTAGGCCAATGGTTCGTTTCGAGCCAATAATGGTTTTTGAGTGTGCCACATCTGGGGTGTGACAAACTTTGTATCAGAGCCTAGGGTTCAAGAGTCCTAGGGAGTCTATGAAGCCGTGTTTGTAGAGTCTTATTTATCGGTGTGAAGCACACCACATCTATCATTATGAGGCTTTAACATTTAGGAAAAATTTTAACTTCTTTCACACTCATGTCGTGTGTTAGAGTTTATCTCTTAAAAGTTTCCTTCTAATTCGTGCCTGTGCGTGTTTCAGATAATCATGCCTCCACGAAGAGCAGTAAGAGGTCGTCCATCTAGGAGAAATGTCGAGGAACAAGGGACACCAAATGCACTAGAAGTGCAACCCCAAGGAGAGGTCACCAAGGCTGAATCTCGTAAAGCTTTCCGGATGTTAAGTCAAGTTACGACCTATCAAGTTGGACCGAGAGATAATCGACATGAAGTGGCTGATACTTCAAGGATCCACGAGCTTTTAAGGATGAACCCACCAAGCTTGACAAGTTCATGTGTCACTGAAGATCTGTAGAACTTCATTGAGGAGCTGAAAAAGGTATTTGATGTGATGCATGTTGCTGATGCGGAGAGGGTGAAACTAGCTGCATACCAAATGAAGGGTGTAGCTAGAATCTAGTTCGATCAATTGAAAAGAATAGGGGCTGAGAATGTGCCAATAGTGAGTTGGGCTGTGTTTGAGAGTGCTATCATGGGACGTTTCTTTCCCCGTGAGATGCTAGAGGCAAAGATAAGAGAGTTTCTCACCCTTAATTCGGAGTCTATGAGTGTTCACGAGTACAGTCTGAAGTTCACCCAACTATCCTGTTATGCTCCGGAGATGGTTGCGGACATGAGGAGTAGAATGAGCTTGTTTGTTGCTAGGGTGACACGTTTGTCGAGTAGGGAAGGTAGGGTTGCAATGCTTATCGGGGACATGAACATATCAAGGTTGATGGTTTATGTGATGCAGGTTGAGGAAGAGAAGTTGGGGGACAGGGAAGAGTTCAGAAATAAGAAAGCTAAGACAGGAAATGAGTTCGGGTAGCAGAAAGGTAATGTGAACCGTTCGTCCTTTCAGCAAAAGAAAAAGGGACCTGCTCCACCATCAGCTAGTGCACCTGCACCCAAAAACAAAAGTGAGTATAATGGTCAGAATTCACAGAACTTCAGAGCTAGACCTGCAGAGTCTCAAGGTAGTGTGGCGCAAAGAGGTAACTGGGCTCCTGCATGTGCTAAAGGTAGTAGGATCCACCCAGGTAAGTGTCGTGATGGCCAGACAGGTTGTTTCAAGTGTGGGCAAAAAGGTCATTTCATGAAATAGTGCCTAAACTTCATCAGTTGCTCACCAGAGAGGGCCTTACATAGAGGAGCTACTTCAGGTACAAGCGGAGGTACAAACCGTCTTTATGCAATCACCAGTCGTTAAGAGCAAGAGAACTCTCCAAACGTTGTTACTGGTATGATCAAAGTCTTTGCTTTTGATGCTTATACTTTGCTAGACCCAGGAACAAGTTTATCTTTTGTAACCCCTTATGTTGCAAATAAGTTTGATGTTCTTCCTGAGAAACTCTGTGAACCCTTTTGTGGTTCTACACATGTTGGGGAGTCTATTCTAGCTGAGCGAGTTTATCGTGATTGTGTCATTTCCATCAATCACAAAGACACCATGGCTGATTTAATTGAGCTAGACATGGTAGATTTTGAGGTCATTCTAGGTATGGATTGACTTCATGCCTGTTATGCCTCCATTGATTGTAGAACTCGAGTTGTCAAGTTTCAGATTCCAAACTAGCTAGTCTTCGAGTTGAAAAGTAGTTCAGCAGTGCCTAAGGGTCATTTCATTTCATACCTAAAGGCAAGAAAGTTAGTTTCCAAGGGGTGTGTCTATCACTTATTTCGAGTTAATGACTCTAGTGTTGAGATACCTGTTATTCAGTCAGTTCCTATAGTAAAAGAGTTTCGAGAAGTCTTTCCTGATGATTTACCTGAAGTCTCTCTTGGGAGAGAGACAGACTTCGGTATAGATGTCCTTCCAGATACTCGTCCTATCTCTCTTCCGCCATATAGAATAGCAACAACAGAGTTGAAAGAGCTTAAGGAGCAGTTAAAAGATCTCCTAGATAAGGGTTTTATTCGATCGAGTGTCTCACCTTGGGGAGCTCCGGTCTTATTTTGTGAGAAAGAAGGATGTTTCCATTTGGATATGAATAAATTATCTCTAGTTGGATAAAGTTACCATCAAGGACAAGTATCATTTTCCAAGGATTGATGATTTATTCGATCAACTTTAGGGTACTTCTTGTTTTTCTAAGATTGACCTCAGATCTAGCTACCATCAGTTGAAAGTAAGGGAATGTGATATCCCCAAGACAACATTCAGGACCCGTTATGGTCATTATGAGTTTCTGGTCATGTCGTTCAGTTTAACTAATGCACCTACAGCGTTCATAGACCTTATGAATAGAGTATTTAAACCGTATTTAGATATGTTTGTTATCGTCATCATTGATGATATACTAATCTATTCAAGGAATGAAGAAGATCATGCTAGCTATCTCAGAATAGTTCTTCATACTTTGAAGATAAGGAGTTGTTTGTCAAATTCTCTAAGTGTGAGTTTTTGGCTTGAGTCTGTGGTATTCTTGGGCCACATAGTTTCCGGTGATGGAATTAGAGTTGACACCTAGAAGATAGAGGCACTGCAGAACTAGCCTAGACCCACATCTCTAACGGATATTAGGAGTTTCTTGGGGTTGGCTGACTATTATAGAAGGTTCATCGAAGGGTTCTCCTCTATTTCGTCTCCTATGACAAAGTTGACTCAGAAGTCTGAAGCTTGTGAGAAAAGATTTCAGGAATAGAAAAAGAGGTTGACTATTGCCCCAGTTTTGACCTTAGCAAAAGGTACTCAAGGTTTTTGTGGTGTATTGTGATGCTTCTGGAGTTGGTTTGGGTTGTGTGTTAATGCTGAATGGCATAGTTATAGGTTATTCATGAGAAGAACTATCCAACCCATGACTTGGAGTTGGTTGCCGTAGAATTTTCTTGAAAATATAGCGTCATTATCTTTATGGTGTGTATGTGGATGTGTTCACCGATCATAAGAGCCTTCAATATTTTAGTTAGAAAGAGCTTAATCTCAGACAAATGAGGTGGCTAGAATTACTCAAGGGTTATGACATGCGTATTATTTACCACCCAGGTAAGGCTAATGTTGTTGCTGATGCCTTATGCAGTTTGTCTATGGGTAGTACCTGCCCATGTTGAGGAAGATAAGAAAGAGTTAGCAAAAGATGTGCATAGACTTGCACGATTAGGAGTTCGTTTAGTAAATTCCACAGAAGGAGGAATAGTGGTGATGAATGAGGCTGAATCATCATTAGTGTCAGAACTAAAAGGCGGGCAAGACCAAGACCCTATCTTGCTTGAATTGAAGGAAAATGTTCATAAGCAAAAAATATTAGATTTTGAACAAGGAGGAGATGATGTGTTGAGACATCAAGGTAGGTTGTGTCTACCAATGGTGGTTGGAACCCAAGAGAGGATCATTATATTTATTTACAAGTTGGCATGTTGTTTTGCATTTGCTTGTGGGTGTTTTGAACTGAATGTTGCATGTTACACCCTTAGCCTATTAAGAATAATCTCATTCGAGGACGAATATTCCAAAGGGGGAGATATTGTAACATCTCGCAATTTGAAATAGCTAGGAAGATGCTAAGAATTTTAAGTAGTCATTTTTGGAAAGAGTGAAACTCTGGAAATTTACTTAAGTTAGGAAAAAGTTGAGTTTTGGTCAACTTCAAACGGCCATAACTCTTAGCTCAGAATGACTTAGGTGTACTTCCAGATATGGTTGGAAATCTCTTGGTATTATCTTTCCAACTCCACTGAGTTTGCACGATTCCGAGTTCATATAAGTATGTTATGCCCTTTGGATGTTGGGCTGTTGGATTAAGGAAAGTCTAACCCAGATTTTGGAAGGGTAATTTAGTCTTTTCCATACCTGATTATTCTAATTCATTTCTAGGAGATTAATTGGGGTGAAACCAGATTTTGGTCAGTTCAGAAAAGCTAGAGTTCACGCTAGGGCTTGAAGAAAAGAGAAAAGAGGAGAAAGGAGAAGAGGAAGCAAGATTCGTCGATTTCGTCAAGGATTTCTTGTGGATTTCGTCGGGGGTGATCCCTAAAAAGGTATGTGAGAGAACATAGCATTGGGTTAGTTCACCCACGCGCCAATCATGATTTAATTCAGTGAATTTAAGTCTTTGAAGGTTTTGAAATTGAGTTCTTGATGAACATTGTTGAAGGTTTTCTTGAATTCTTGTGGATTGTGTTGATTGAAGTTCTTGTGATTTGATTCATGTTTCTGGGTGTAATTTCGGTTTGAATCTATCATATATTGAGGGTATAAATGATGCTAAGTGTTTGGAGAAGGAACCATGGTAGTTTAGAGGGTTTAGAGATGAAAAACGTAGAAGGAAAGTCGTCAAACACCTGGGGATAGGGGTGGGGCGTCGCGCCAGCCAGCGCTCCCCAAAAGTGTCTCTAAATCTTCACCCTTGGGGAGCCGTGCCAGCTAGCGCACCCCATACCAGTCCCTGAATGTCGAGGGCTGAAGCTCCACGCCTCTCAGAGCGTCACGGACGCCAGTTCTCTCACTTCGTTCCCCACCTTTTCATACTTGTTCCTTAGTAATGTACCTATGTTTTCTAATTGATTCCAACACTCTACGGTACATACAAACATCATGAAATCATCCATAAACATGAGATCATGAACCTTGATTCCATAATCCAATTCAAGGAAAGTTAGGATCAAAGTCAAAAGGAGTTAAGAGTTAAGTCTAGAAGTTAAGAAGCAAGTCAAGCAAAGTTCTTAAAGTTTTCAAAAGTCTTTAACAAACGTTTTAACTTTGTTTTAAGACTTAAGTTTCAAGTTAAGCAAAGAGTAAAGAGTTGAGTTCATTTCTCAAAAATCTATAAGGGAACTAAGTATTCCCATAGAGTTTATAAATGTTTTCACCTTTGACCAAGAAAAGGGAACATCGATTCCAAGAGAGCTTTTAAGCAAAGTCTTGAGTAATTATCTCAAACAAAAGAAAGAAGTTTTTTTTTAAATCACATGAGCTAAGTATATTTTTGGAGTAGTATAAAGCACCGATATGGGAATGTGAGTTCATATTAACTCAAGTCTCCATAAACCATGTAGCCATCATGGGTATTAATGGGTCATGCTTTTTAGATGATCACATAAGTTAAGCTAGTGGATCCACTAAGTTAAGTAGTTGTATATGACGGTAAAGTATAGGACAGTCTAGTAGCGCGATGGTAAAAACGTTGTATCACCACTTAGACTCATAGTGGTGGTTGTCGGTTAGAGAAACTCCCACAACAGTAATTACATGGTTCCTCAAGGGGTTCTTCTTAGTATAAATGGGGGTATGAGACTTCATTCATGCATTGCACAAGTAGACTTTGAGAGGGAGCAGGGTATGTCTTTTATGATATTGTGATTATGAGTTGACATCATGTTTTAAATAGTTTTCCTTTTTCTTTATATTGCACTTATTTTAAACTGCTTTATAATGAAATGAGTTCAGTTAAGTATTCATTAGTTGAGAAGAGCCAAGGTAAGTGTTTCTTTCAGAATCTTTTCAAGCCTATGTTGTATTTATCATTCCAACTTGCATACTCGTACATTCAATATATTGATGCCAGTTGGTCTGCATCGTCTTATGATGCAGACGCAGGTAACCAAGATCAGCATCCAGCCCACTGTTAATCCAGTAAGTAGTTCAGAGTCAGTTGGTGAGCCTCCTTTTATTCCGAAGGACTCCTTTTCATTGTTTTCAATTTTATTTTCAGTTGTTAGGACGATCGGGGGTCTTGTCCCGACATCCATCGCAGTTATTAGAGGCTTCATAGATAGACAGTTAGGAGTCAGTTGTCTTTACATCGTCATTTATTATGTACTAAGACTTGAGTTGTCATTTTGGCTAAGTTGAATGTTTTATCTTTAAGAACGTTCTAAGTTATCTTTTAAAAAGTTGATTAAGTGCATTTTAATCCTTGTATTAATGCTTTAAGTCTTCCGCTGAGTAAGTAAGCTAGGCCAATGGTTCGTTTTGATCCTACTATGGTTTTCGAGTACCAGCCACATCTAGGGTGTGACAAACTTGGTATCAGAGCCTAAAGTTCAGGAGTCCTAGGGAGTCTATGAAGCCGTGTCTGTAGAGTCCTATTTATCGGTGTGAAGCTTGCCACATCTATAAATAGGAGGCTGCAACATTTAGGAAAATTTCTTACTTCTTTCACTCTCATTTCGTGCGTTAGAGTTTATCTAAAAAAAGTTTCCTTCTAATTCGTGCTTACGCGTGTTTCAGATAATCATGCCTCTAAGAAGAGCAGTAAGAGGTCGTCCAACTCAGAGAAATGTCGAGGAACAAGGGGTACCCAATGAACTAGAAGTGCAACCCAAAGGAAAGGTCACTAAGGCTGAATTCTGTGAAGCTTTTCGGATGTAAAGTCAAGTTGTGACCTATGAAGTTGGACCGAGAGATAATCGACAGGAAGTGGTTGATACTTCAAGGATCCGTGAGCTTTAATGGATGAACCCACCAAGCTTCATATGTTGAAGTGTCACTAAGGACCTGGAGAACTTCATTGAGGAGCTGAAAAGGGAATATGATGTGATGCATGTTGCTGATGTGGAGAGGATGGAACTAAATGCATACCAAATGAAGGGTGTCGCTAGAATTTGGTTCAACCAATGGAAAAAGAATACGGCTGAGAATGCGCCAATAGTGAGTTGGGCTGTGTTTGAGAGTACTCTCATGAGACGTTTCTTTCCCCGTGAGATCCGAGAGGCAATGATAAGAGAGTTTCTCACCCTTAATCGAGAGTCTATGAGTGTTCATGAGTACAGTCTGAATTTTACCCAACTGTCCTGTTATGCTACGGAGATGGTTGGGGACATGAGGAGTAGAATGAGCTTTTTTGTTGCTGGGCCGTCTCATCTGCCGAGTAAGGAAGGTAGGGCTGCAATGCTTATCGGGGACATGGACATATCAAGGTTGATGGTTTATATGCAGCAGGTTGAGGAAGAGAAGTTGAGGGATATGGAAGAGTTCAAAAATAAGAAAGCTAAGACAGGAAATTAGTCTGGGCAGCAGAAAGGTAATGTGAACCATTCGTCCTTTCAGCAAAAGCAAAAGGGAGCTGCTCCATCATTTGCTAGTGCACTTGCACCTAGAAACAAAGGTGAGTATAATGGTCTGAATTCACAGAACTTCAGAGCTAGACCTGAATAGTCTCAAGATAGTGTGGCGCAAGGAGGTAACTGGGCTTCTGCATGTGCTAAGTGTAGTAGGATCCGCCAGGTAAGTGTCGTGATGGCCAAACAGGTTGTTTCAAGTGTGGTCAAGAGGGTCTCTTCATGAAAGAGTGCCCAACGAACAGGCAAGGTAGTGGAAATCAGGGAAATAGGGCTCAATATTCATCAGTTGCTCCACCAGATAGGGCCTCACCTAGAGGATCTACTTCAGGTACTGGTAGAGGAACAAACCATATATCTTTATGCAATCACCAGTCGTTAAGAGCAAGAGAACTCTCCAGATGTTGTTACTGGTATGATTAAAGTCTTTGCTTTTGGTATTTATGCTTTGCTAGACCCAGGAGCAAGTTTATTTTTGGTAACCCCTTATGTTGCAAATAAGTTTGATGTTCTTCCTGAGAAACTTTGTGAACCCGTTTGTGTTTTTACACATATTGGGGAGTCTATTTTAGCTGAGTGAGTTTATCATGATTGTGTCATTTCCATCAATTACAAAGACACCATGGCTAATTTAATTGAGCTAGACATAGTAGATTTCGAGGTCATTCTAGGTATGGATTAACTTCATGCCTGTTATGCCTCCATTAATTGTAGAACTCGAGATGTCAAGTTTTAGATTCCAAACGAGCCAGTCTTAGAGTGGAAACATAGTTCAGCAGTGCCTAAGGGTCATTTCATTTCGTACCTTTAGGCAAGAAAGTTAGATTTCAAGGGGTGTGTCTATCACTTAGTCCGAGTTAATGACTCAAGTGTTTAGATACATGTTATTCAGTCAGTTCCTAAAGTAAAAGAGTATCCAGAAGCCTTTCCTGATGATCTACTTGGAGTCCTTCCTGAAAGAGAGATAGACTTCGGTATAGATGTCCTTCCAATATTCATCCTATCTCTATTCCGCCATATAGAATTGCAACAACAGAGTTGAAAGAGCTTAAAGAGCAGTTAAAAGATCTCCTAGATAAGGGTTTTGTTCGACCAAGTGTCTCACCTTGGGACGATCCGGTCTTATTTTGTGAGAAAGAAGGATGGTTCCATTAAGATGTGTATAGATTACCTCCAGTTGAATAAGGTTACCACCAAGGCCAAGTATCCTCTTCCAAGGATTGATGATTTATTCGATCAACTTTAAGGTGCTTCTTGTTTTTCTAAGTTTGACCTCAGATCTAGCTACCATCAGTTGAAAGTAAGGGAATGTGATATCCCTAAGACAACATTCAGGACCCGTTATGGTCATTATGAGTTTCTGGTCATGTCGTTCAATTTAACTAATGCACCTGCAACATTCATAGACCTTATGAATAGAGTATTCAAACGGTATTTAGATATGTTTGTTATCATCTTCATTGATGACATACTAATCTATTCAAGGAATGAAGAAAATCATGCTAGCCATCTCAAAACAGTTCTTCATACTTTGAAAGATAAGGAGTTGTATGTCAAGTTCTCCAAGTATGAGTTTTGGCTTGAGTCTGTGGCATTCTTAGGCCACATAGTTTTCGGTGATGGAATTAGAGTTGACACTCAGAAGATAGAAATAGTGCAGAGCTGGCCTAGACCCATATCTCCAACGGATATTAGGAGTTTCTTGGGGTTGGCTGACTATTATAGAAGGTTCATCAAAGGATTCTGGTCTATTTCGTCTCCTTTGACCAAGTTGACTCGGAAGATAGTTAAATTTCAATGGTCTGAAGCGTGTGAGAAAAGCTTTCAGGAATTGAAAAAGATGTTGACTACTGCCCCAGTTTTGACCTTACCAGAAGGTACTCAAGGTTTTTGTGGTGTATTGTGATGCTTCTAGAGTTGGTTTGGGTTGTGTGTTAATGCAGAATGACAAAGTTATAGCTTATGCCTCCAGACAATTGAAAGTTCATGAGAAGAACTATCCAAGCCATGACTTGGAGTTGGTTGCCGTAGAATTTGCTTGAAAATATAGCGTTATTATCTTTATGGTGTGCATGTGGATGTGTTCACCGATCATAAAAGCCTTCAGTATGTGTTTAGTCACAAAGAGCTTAATCTCAGACAAAGGAGGTGGCTAGAATTACTCAAGGATTATGACATGAGTATTCTTTTCCATTGTTGATGCCTTAAGCAGGTTGTCTAAGGGTAGTACCACCTATATTAAGGAAGATAAGAAAGAGTTAGCAAAAGATGTACATATACTTGCACGATTAGGAGTTCGATTAATGGATTCCACAGAAGGAGGAATAGTGGTGATGAATAGGGCTAAATCATCATTAGTGTCAGAAGTAAAAGGCGAGTAAGACCAAGACCCTATCTTGGTTGAATTGAAGGCAAATGTTCATAAGCAAAGAGTATTAGCTTTTGAACAAGGGGGAGATGGTGTGTTGAGACATCAAGGTAGGTTGTGTGTACTAATGGTGGGTGGAACCCAAGAGAGGATCATGGAAGAAGCTCAAAGCTCCAGATATTCCATTCATTTGGGTTCCACCAAGATGTACCTTGACTTGAGAGAATTCTATTGTTGAAAAAGTATGAAGAAGAGATATCCACATCTCTTCGAATCCAGAGAAATTTCAGATCAAGGTACTAATCCTTTCTTAGTATTTATTTACAATTTGGCATGTTGTTTTGCATTTGCTTGTTGGTGTTTTGAACTGAATGTTGCATGTTACACCCTTAGCCTATTAAGAATAATCTCATTCGAGGACGAATGTTCCCAAGGGGGAGATATTGTAACATCTCGCAATTTGAAATAATTAGGAAGAAGCTAAGAATTTGAAATAGTCATTGTTGGAAAGAATAAAAATCTGGAAATTTACATAAGCTAGGAAAAGTTGAGTTTTGGTCGACTTCAAACGGCCATAACTCCTAGCTCAAAATGAGTTAGGTGTACTTCTAGATATGGTTGTAAATCTCTTGGAATTATCTTTCCAACTCCACCGAGTTTGCGTGATTCCTAGTTTTTTCAAGTAAGTTATGCCCTTTGGATGTTGGGCTGTTGGATTAAGGAAAGTCTAACCCAGATTTTGGAAGGGTAATTTAGTCTTTTCCATACCTGATTATTCTAATTCATTTCTAGGAGATTAATTGGGGTGAAACCAGATTTTGGTCAGTTCAGAAAAGCTAGAGTTCACGCTAGGGCTTGAAGAAAAGAGAAAAGAGGAGAAAGGAGAAGAGGAAGCAAGATTTGTCGATTTCGTCAAGGATTTCTTGTGGATTTCATCGGGGGTGATCCCTAAAAAGGTATGTGAGAGAACATAGCATTGGGTTAGTTCACCCACGCGCCAATCATGATTTAATTCAGTGAATTTAAGTCTTTGAAGGTTTTGAAATTGAGTTCTTGATGAACATTGTTGAAGGTTTTCTTGAATTCTTGTGGATTGTGTTGATTGAAGTTCTTGTGATTTGATTCATGTTTCTGGGTGTAATTTCGGTTTGAATCTATCATATATTGAGGGTATAAATGATGCTAAGTGTTTGGAGAAGGAACCATGGTAGTTTAGAGGGTTTAGAGATGAAAAACGTAGAAGGAAAGTCGTCAAACACCTGGGGATAGGGGTGGGGCGTCGCGCCAGCCAGCGCTCCCCAAAAGTGTCTCTAAATCTTCACCCTTGGGGAGCCGTGCCAGCTAGCGCACCCCATACCAGTCCCTGAATGTCGAGGGCTGAAGCTCCACGCCTCTCAGAGCGTCACGGACGCCAGTTCTCTCCCTTCGTTCCCCACCTTTTCATACTTGTTCCTTAGTAATGTACCTATGTTTTCTAATTGATTCCAACACTCTACGGTACATACAAACATCATGAAATCATCCATAAACATGAGATCATGAACCTTGATTCCATAATCCAATTCAAGGAAAGTTAGGATCAAAGTCAAAAGGAGTTAAGAGTTAAGTCTAGAAGTTAAGAAGCAAGTCAAGCAAAGTTCTTAAAGTTTTCAAAAGTCTTTAACAAACGTTTTAACTTTGTTTTAAGACTTAAGTTTCAAGTTAAGCAAAGAATAAAGAGTTGAGTTCATTTCTGAAAAAGCTATAAGGAAACTAAGTATTCCCAAAGAGTATAAATGTTTTCACATTTGAGCAAGAAAAGGGAATATCGATTCCAAGAGAGCTTTTAAGCTAAGTTTTGAGTAATTATCTCAAACAAAAGAAAGAAGTTTTGATTTTAAATTATATGAGCTAAATATATTTTGGGAGTAGTATTGAGCACCGATATGAGGATGCGAGTTCATATTAACTCAAGTCTTTATAAGCCATGTAGCCATCATGGGTATTAATGGGTCATGCTTTTTAGTTGATCACATAAGTTAAGCTAGTATATCCACTAAGTTAAGTAGTTCTATATGACTGCAAAGTATAGGACAGTCTGGCAGTGTGATGGTAAGAACGATGTATCCCTACTTAGGCTCATAGTGGTGGTTAGAGAAACTCCCACAACAGTAATTGCATGGTTCCTCAAGGGGTTTTGCTTAGTATGAATGAGGATATGAGACTTCATTCATGCATTGCAGGAGTAGACTTTGAGAGGGAGAATGGTATGTCTTTTATGATATTATGATTATGAGTTGACATCATGTTTTAAATAGTTTTCCTTTTTCTTTATACTGCACTTGTTTTAAACTGCTTTGCAATGAAATGAGTTCAGTTAAGTATTCATGAGTTGAGAAGAACCAAGGTAAGTGTTTCTTTTAGAATCTTTTCAAGCCTATGTTGTATTTAGCATTCCAACTCGCATACTCGTACATTCAACGTACTGATGCCAGTTGGCCTGCATCGTCTTATGATGTAGACGCAGGTAACCAAGATCGGCATCCAGTGCACCGTTGATCCAGTGAGCAGTTTAGAGTCAGTTGGTAAGCCTCCTTGCATTCTAGAGGACTCATTTTCATTGTTTTCTGTTGTTAGGATGATCGAGGTTCTTGTCCCGACATCCATCTCAGTTTTTATAGGCTTCATAGATAGACAGTTAGCAGTCAGTTGTCTTTACATCGTCATTTATTATGTATAAAGACTTGAGTTGCCATTTTGGATAAGTTGAATATTTTATCTTTAAAAATGTTCTAAGTTATCTTTTAAATAGTTTAGTAAGTGCATTTTAATCTTTGAATTAGTGCTTTAAGTCTTCCACTGAGTAAGTAAGTCAGGCCAAGGGTTCGCTTGGAGCCAGTAATGGTTCTCGAGTGCCAGCCATTTTCGCGGTGTAGGCTCGAGGTATGACACATATGACTATTTTTTTGCAATTGATAAATGATATGTTGCAACATATGGTTGTTCTGTTGCAACAACTCCAAGAGGGAAGTCATATGTTGCAACATTTTACTACTCCGTTGCAACATATAGGACATATGTTACTATATGACATTTTTGTTGCAACATAAGTCTACTATCTGTTTCAATATCTGACTTATTCAACAGGAGTCAACTGTTGCAACATATATAACCATATACTGGAAATGCGAATGCAAATTATTGAAAAAATTGCAGGTATACCCATATGATGATAAATGATTCAAAGAATTATCAATTTTACTTAGCAAACAATGGTGTGTGAACACAATCATTTATGAAGTAATGTCAATTGATATAGAACTAAATCTAGTCCACTAATTAGCTAAATTTGATTCAAGAAGAAGAAGAAGAAAGAATCACAAGGAATAGCAACCAAGAACAACAATGTACGAACAAGAAGAAGAAGAAAAATACGAAGAGAACAAGAAGAAAGCAAGCAAGAACAAACAAGAAGTAGAAGAAAAGGAGAGGAATTGGGTAGAGAGGTGGGGGAGATTTGCAACTTTTATTTTTCCTTTTGGTTCGCTAGCTTCCCTCCATTTTTTATTCCCACCATATTTGATTAAACTAGGTTTTAGTCTTTTACCCTTTTACCCCTCATTTAATACAATGGACCAAACTATCAACTTAAAAACTTGAGGGCACTCCCACAAATTCTTCATTAATACTTAATCCTTAATTACATAATTGTCACCACTCAATTGAAATAACTTATGTCACCGCCATTTAATTTTGAAACCTTAATGTCACCCTTAATTCAAAATCACATAACACTTGCAATTTTTTATTTTTTTTTACAAAAAATGAGGATTTCAAAATTTTAAAAATAAATACTCTTCATTTTTTTTGTTATTGTTTAACTTGATACACTCATTAAAAACATAATCATTGATACATGTATATTACCACGGTCTCTATTAATTGATGTTTAGTATAAATTCGTAGAAAAGGATTTGCAAAATAATATTTAATACTAAGGGTAAAACATGAAAAAAATTGTTTCTTTTATATGTCAAGTGACAGGTAAAAATGAAAATCTATTATTTTAAGAATAAGTGACAAGTAAAAGTGAAATGACGTAGTAATATTTTTATTGGATTAGGTTTTTGAGACTTAATTTGGGATTAAATTAAATGAAGTATGAAATATAATATTTTTATAAATTTTAACTTTTACAAAATAAACATAAATCAACCCACATCTTTTAACCAAAAACTGTTCTTGTTTGCCACAAATTTTAAGGTGACAGAAAATAAATTAGAATCACAAATAAAGTTTGAAGAAAGATAATTTTATTAAAATAATACAGGTACAATTATGTTCCTTCCTTGCTTCTTTTCTGTTAATTTTCTCCATGATTCAAAAGTTGTTAGTGACATATTTTGCAAATTAGGATGTGTAACACTCTAGAAACTAGTAGGCTAAAACTAGAGCTAAACGTGAGGGTTAACGTCAAGGAAAGAGGGCAAGAGCTAAGAAAGATGAGCAAGGGCCAAGGCAAGGGGCCAAGGCTTGACGAAAATTGGCCAAGCCACTGCCCACCATGACCACAAGGTTCTTCACAACCCGTGGTGGCCACCATGACCCGTGGTGGTGAGGAAGTGAGCCCACAAAACTGCCGTAAGGAAGGCTCCCCTTCACGAGCCACTTCACGGACCGTGGTGAAGACCACGACACGTGGAAAGGCTCATGGGGTTGCCTTCACCTTGTGGGGACTTGTGTAAAGTAGAATATATACTTTTCAAGGGACCATGGGCACCACCACGGGCCGTGGTACCCTTGACGGGTCGTGAGGCCTGGGCACCCCACTTTAAAATGAGGGTTATTTTAGGTGATTCCTTTTTTAGTTAGTATTAACTAAGGTCGTTTTGTATAGTTTTAATATACCTATATAAGCCTTTTAAAGTCATTAACCAACCCATTCACTTCATTATTTCCCAAAACCCAAAAGAGTTCATCTTTTCCAAAATTTCTCTCTAGAACTTCAAGGAAGAAGAAGAAGGAAGTTGGAGCTAGGGTTCAAAAAGCTAGGTTTTCTGTTCAAATTCATGGAAATTCTTCACCAAGGTATGGTAGTCCTTCATCCATGGATAGTTTTCATCCATGGAGTCCCTTCAAATTCAATTTCAAAGTTAGAAATTCCCCCAAAAAGATAGGGTTTGACTCCAAGTCATGGGTTCCTTTTAAAAACAAATTCAACGATTTAATTACTTTATATTATGATTAAATTGATGATTTATGTTGGTTTATATGTTTAAACCCCACAAGAACCCATGAAATCCCTAATTTCCCCAATTATGAATCTTGTGATGTCGGTTTGATGATTATAGAAGGATGATGTGAGATTATGCTTGTGATAGTTGAGTTACTTGAATTATGTTATTATTCATGTCTAATGTAGTAATTCTAGATGTGTTGATGGAAGTATGATCTATGATCCTTAAAGGACAAAGTATGAGAATTATACATGATTATGATATTTATGTATATGTTTTATGAACACTTTGAGAGTAAAGTGATTATGATTATGACCTAGTTGTTATTTTGTTGGAGGTTATCCTCATGCACACACTTATGCATGAATATGAAATGATGTGAAAGGTTTGTCACATGTAGTGATTCTAAGGTTGGGAGACTAGTATCTCACCTATTGAATCTATGAGCTATAGTATGAATTATGTTGGATGGAGTGTCAAGACATTCTTCCATGAATATGAATTTAAGACTTAATATGTAATCTATGGGAATTAATGCCTAGCACTGAGTGGATATGAATATGAATGGAGTTTGGCTTCCCAAACGGGTTCCTTCTACCTTAGTTGAGTCTAGCTTTTCAAAGTATGTATCTCATGAGATGGAAACCTTATACGTTAGTTGAGTGAGAGTTTCTAGTAGCAATCTCCTTATCCTATAACTATGTGCCCACATAAATATTTGGCTAGTGGATCCACCTAAGCTAAGAGTATGGTTCTACCTTAGGCAAGTAGAACAACTCCTTTTCGGTGTGGTGTAGACATCAGATTCCATGTTAGCTCACACGGTCTATGTCGGTTAAGGCCTATTCCCACTAGTACAATAATATGAACATGAATATGAAATATGAACTATGGTTACTTAAGAAGCATTACTTAGTATGGGTGAGATTATGGGATCTCACTCATGCATAGCACAAATATGATTTGAGGCTATCTATAGTGTGTCTCTTTATGATGTGATGATCTATGAGTTGATATGCTTATCACTTATGCTTTTCCATTTTCTTCAAATTGATGCTTTAACTTTGTAAAATGCATGCATTCAACTAAACTGCCTTTTTTAGCATGTTTTCAAGGTTTTTATGCATGACTATTCTACTTAGTGTATTTTTTTACTAACCTATATTCCTCTACATTTTTCCCAAGTGTAGGGTTCGATTCTTAAGGCGGTCATCATTTGGTTCAAGCTTGGATTCGACTAGTCTCCTTGCTTGTGGTGAGTCCTTATGATTCGAGGATGGGAGTTTCACTTTGAGTTTCATTTTTAGTATTTCATTTCCAAACTATGTTGTATGGGTTGTGTCCCTTTTCTTTTAAACTATTGTAATAGATGGCTAATTGAGACAAGTCTAGACTTCAGCTTTGCTTTTATGAAAGATTTTTAAGACTTGAAAATATGTTTTACTCTTTATTGTTCTTTATTTATGTTATGATATGCTAAGTGGCTTACATGGTGCCTTTCGGGGTTCCATGTGCCTTGTTACGTCTAGGGGGTACCATTTGGTCGTGACAAACTTGGTAATCAGAGCACAAGGTATAGAATGATTCTAGGATGATGCCTCACAAGCCACGTCTAGTAGAGTCTAGTTCATGGGTGTGAAGCGTGCCACACTTATGACTGAGAGACTATAAGATATTTAGGAAATTTCACTTCTTTCATTACTCTTAAGTCGTGCCTTAGAGTTTAACACTATAAAGTCTCGCTCCTAATCCTTCTCTTGTGTCTTTAGGATATGAATACACGAAGGGCTAATGCAAGAAGGATGGAAGAGGAGAATGTGAATCAAGAAGCTCCTCCCCAAGCTCATCAAGCTCTGATTAATCCTTCAGCTATGTAAAATGGGAAGGTTAGGTCGACTTTTCAAATGTTAGCCCAAGCCAATAGGGATGTGGTAGCTCCGGTCAATCCTAATGTGAATTCGGCTGCTTCAAGAGTTAGGGATTTTGCTAGAATGAACCCTCCCAAATTTCGTGGCTCTAAAGTGGAAGAGGATCCCCAAAGGTTTATCGATGAGGTTTATAAAGTGCTTGACATTATGGGAGTGTCTCCACAAGAAAAGGAAGAGTTAGCCGCCTACCGATTGAAAGATGTGGCTCAAGTTTTGTATACTCAATGGAAGAGAAATAGGCCGGTAGGAGCGGGTCCCATAGAGTGGGAAGTGTTTAAATCGGCACTTCTTGATAGATTCTTTCCCCGAGAGTTGAGGGAAGCTAAGGTAGAAGAATTCATTAACCTTAGGCAAGGTAGCATGAGCATCAAGGAGTATGTCTTGAAATTTACCCAACTATCCAAGTATGCTCCATCTATGGTGGCAGATTCAAGGGATGAGATGAGTAGGTTTTTTACGGGTGTATCTGACTTGGTTTAAGAAGAATTCCATACGGCAATTCTCCATCATGACATGGATATCTTAAGGCTCATGGTATATGCTCAACAAATTGAGGAGTTAAAACTCAAGAAAAGGAATAGAGAGGTAAAAAGGGCAAGAACCGGTGATGGGAACTTCTCCAAAGCTAGGTCCGATGGACAAGGTCGACCAAGGTTCAAACAAAGGTTATCCAACCAAGGCTCCTCTAGTGCTCCAAGGGTCAACAAGGATAGGGTTTCCAGCCCTAAACCTCAAGGAGGTAATGGTGGTTATTCTTACGTTGCTAGGTCTAGAAAAGCTTCCAAGAGTTGAAGGATAGACTTACTTCTGCTCCGGTGTTGACCTTGCCGGAGTGTACGAATAGTTTTGTGGTATATTGTTACGCCTCTAGAGTGGGGTTGAGATGTGTGCTCATGCAAACCGGTAAGGTGATTGCATATGCTTCAAGGCAACTTAAATTCCATGAGAAGAATTATCCAACCCATGATCTTGAATTAGGGGCGGTGGTATTTGACTTAAAAATATGGAGACATTATTTATATGGGGTCCATGTGGATGTTTTCACCAATCACAAGAGTCTTCAATATGTGTTTAGTCAAAAAGACTTGAATCTCTAATAAAGAAGGTGGTTAAAACTCTTGAGGATTATGACATGAGTGTCCTTTACCACCCCGACAAAGCTAATGTGGTAGAGGATGCACTTAGTCGATTGCCCATGGGTAGTGTGGCTCATGTAGAGGAAGAAAGAATTGGTTCGTGAGGTGCATAGATTGGCCCGACTAGGTGTCCAACTAGTGGATTCCACCAAGGGTGGTGTCATGGTCAATAATGGCTCCGAATCATCCTTTGTGATGGATGTCAAGTCAAAGCAAGATCTCAATCCCTTATTAGTGGATTTAAAAAAGTCGATACTCAAAAAGTCTGTAGAGGCTTTCTCCCAAGGGGGAGATGGGGTGCTTAGGTACCAAGGTCGTTTATGTGTTCCGGATGTTGATGGTTTGAGGGAACAAATTTTAGAAGAAGCTCATAGTTCTCGGTATTCTATTCATCCATGATGCACCAAGATGTACCGTGATCTACAAGAAGTCTATTGGGGGAATGGTATGAAGAAAGATATCGCAGGATTTGTAGCCAAATGTCCTAAATGTCAACAAGTTAAGGTTGAGCATCGAAGGCCGAGAGGCATATTACAAGATATACCAATTCCCATTGGAAGTGGTAAGAGGTGAATATGGATTTTACTATGGGTTTGCCTCGTACCAGAAGGTAACATGATTCTATTTGGGTCATTATAGATCGCATGACAAAATCAGTCCACTTTATTCCCGTCAAGGTTTCTCATTCGGCGAAAGACTATGCCACATTGTATATAAGTGAGATAGTGAAGTTTCATGGGGACCCTTTATCTATTCTTTCGTATCGGGGTACTCAATTTACTTCACAATTTTGGAACTCATTCCAAAAAGGGCTTGGTACTACAGTTAAGCTTAGCACGACTTTTCATCCCCAAACCGATGGGCAAGCGGAGCGCACCATCCAAACATTAGAAGATATGTAGAGGGCATGTTTTATAGACTTCAAGGGTAATTGGGATGACCACTTGCCATTAATAGAGTTTTCCTACATAATAGTTACCACTCAAGTATCAGTATGGTTCCTTTTGAAGCCTTGTATGGTAGGAGATGTAGGTCTCCGGTTGGTTGGTTTGAGGTAGGTGAAATTGCTCTTATTGATCCCGAATTGGTTTATGAAGCAATTGAGAAAGTTTGGCTCATTAGAGAGAGGTTGAGAACGGCTCAAAGTAGACAAAAGTCTTATGCCGATATGAGAATGAGGGATCTAGAATTTGAAGTGAATGATTGGGTCTATTTGAAGATTTCACCCATGAAGGGTGTGATGAGGTTTGGCAAGAAAGGGAAACTTAGTCCCCGGTATGTAGGCCCATATCAAATTTTGCAATGTATTGGGAAGGTTGCCTATGAGTTGGATTTGCCAAATGAGATTGCCCCGGTTCATCTGGTATTTCATATTTCTATGCTTCAGAAGTGTATTGGAGATCTGACATCCATTATTCCCTTGGAAGGGTTGGGAGTTGATGAAAGCCTTTCATATGAAGAGGTTTTGGTAGAGATCTTAGACCGGCAAGTCAAGAGATTGAGAAACAAGGAAATAGCTTCCGTGAAGGTTTTATGGAGAAATCACTTAGTTGAGGGTGCCACTTAGGAAGCCGAGGCCGATATAAAGTAACGATATCCTCATCTTTTTCCTTCTATTCCTATTCAAGCTTGAGGTATTTAGTTCCTCTTGAGTTTTAGTGTTTTGGAGGTCATGTGTGTTATATGAGCTTTTCCATGATTTCCTTATGTTATGCATGTTCTTTATGAAATTCATGTTTAGTAAGAAAATGAGTTTTTATGATTTATGTTCCTCATGTTGTTGTGCATTTAGTATGAGTTACCTATTTAACTTCATGAGATGAGTGGATTAGCATGTTTTAGTATGCTTTTGAGAGTAATTGCATATTGGCTCCATAATATTGTGTTGAGCATTATTCTAGATGGATAAGGTAGTTCCTCCTATGAATATGAGAAATATTGAGTTTCATGCATAATGGGTTTTTAGATATAGTTCCTACTTTCTTGTATTTCATTGAATATGTTTGAGATTGAGTGGATATTTCCTCCTTTGAATTGTGCATTATTTTGATGATTCATGCATGATGGGCTGCTAGTCTTGAGTCTTTACTTATGTAAGGTGTCTAGATCATCATTCGAGGATGAATGTTCCCAAGGGGGAGATATTGTAACACTCGGAAAACTAGAGCTAAACGTGAGAGTTATCGTCAAGGAAAGAGGGCAAGAGCCAAGGAAGATGGGCAAGGGCCAAGGCTTGCCCAAAATTGGCCAAGTTACTGCCCATCATGACCACGAGGGTCTTCACGACCCGTGGTGCCACCCGTGGTGGTAAGGTAGTGAGCTCACAAAACTACCCCAAGGAAGGCTCTCCTTCACGAGCCACTTCACGGCCCGTAGTGAAGACCACGGCCTGTGGGAAGGCTCATGGGGTTGCCTTCACCTTGTGGGGGGTTGTGTCAAGTAGCATAGCTACTGGTCAAGGGACTACGGGCACCACCACAGGTCATGGTGCCCTTGACGGGTCGTGAGGCCTGGGCACCCCACTTTAAAATGAGGGTTATTTTAGGTAATTCCTTTTTTAGTTAGTATTAAGTGAGGTCGTTTTGTATAGTTTTAGTATACCTATATAAGCCTTTTAAAGTCATTAACCAACCCATTCACTTCATTATTTCCCAAAACCCAAAAGAGTTCATCTTCTCCAAAATTTCTCTCTCTATAACTTCATGGAAGAAGAAGAAGGAAGTAGGAGCTAGGGTTCAAGAAGCCAAGTTTTCTTCTCAAATTCGTGGGAATTCTTCACCAAAGTATGGTAGTACTTCATCCATGGATAGTTTTCATCCATGGAGTCCCTTCAAACTAAATTTCAAAGTTAGAAATTCCCCCAAAAAGATAGGGTTTGACTCCATGTCATGGGTTCCTTTCAAAAACGATTTCAATGATTTAATTACTTTATATTATGATTGAATTGATAATTTATGGTGGTTTATTTTTCAACGAAAGATAGGTTTGAGAAAAGGTACCAAATTGTTTTGATAAGGTGTGGATGGTTCTGCCCCTTTCCCCAGGAAATTGCTCTAATTGACCGAAACACCAAAGAACCCATCAAATCCCTAATTTCCCTATTATGAATCTTGTGATGTGGGTTTGATGATTATAGAAAGATGATGTGAGATTATGCTTGTGATAGTTGAGTTACTTGAATTATGTTATTATCCATGTCTAATGTAGTGATTCTAGATGTGTTGATGGAAGAATGATCTATGATCCTTGAAGGACAAAGTATGAGAATTATGCATGATTATGATATTTATATATATGCTTTATGAACACTTTGAGAGTAAAGTGATTATGATTATGACCTAGTTGTTGTGTTGTTGGAGGCTATCCTTATGTACACACTTATGCATGAAAATGATATGATGTGAAAGGTTTGTCACATGTAGTGATTCTAAGGTTGGGAGACTATTCTCACTTATTGAATCTATGAGTTATAGTATGAATTATGTTGGATGGAGTGTCAAGACATTCTTCCATGAATATAAACTTGAGTCAAGATTTAATATGTAATCCATGGGAATTAATTGTAACACCCCGTATCCAAAAACAGGCCAAACCAGTATATTTCCAGAAATTGCAGGTGCAGCCCGTTGACCGTAAGGTGACCCACATCCCGTCTTGGTGGTCCGTAGATCGCCACTTGCCACCCTCCCTAGAAACTCAGACAAAAACTTTTCTAAGGCATGACCCATGGCCGAACCCACGGACCGTAGGCCAGACCACGGACCATGATCTAGGTCCGTGGATTGAGGCCTCAGAACCTGGTCTCTGAAGTCGATCGCCGAACTGACAGGATGGATCGTGGATCAATCCACGGATCGTCGATCAATCCGTAGGTCGAAACCTTCCGGACCCCAGAACCAATCCTCTGAAGTCGATCGACAAACTGACAAGACGGATCGTGGATCAGTCCACGGATCATCGATCAGTCCGTAGGTCGAGACACTCAAAACCCCCCAGAACCCATCCTCTGAAGTCGATCGACAGAATGACATGACGGATCGTAGATCAGTCCACGGATCATCGATCAGTCTGTAGGTCGAGACCCTCAGGACCCCCAGAAGCCATCCTCTGAAGTCTATTGATGGACTGCCAAGATGGATCGTGGATCAGCCGACGGACCATCAATCAGTCCGTAGATGTCTTCAACAGATTTTAAGTCAGGGGTCGTTTGGTCTTTTTCGTTATGCGTTGGACCCCTAAACTACGTTGCTTAACCCCTAAACTACGTGGTTTTGGTCCATTTTAGCCTAGTAAACTAATTAGAACTTACCATAATCAATTATTCACCAAATATTCATCAAACTTAGAGCAAAACAAAGGAGAAAGTCGACCAAGCCCTAGTTCAAGAATGCAATGAGTTTTCATCAGTTCCAGCCCCGAAATCGAAAGATTTCTCCGTGAATTTTGTCACCAGGTATGTGGTATTTCACTACTGGGTTCCTTTCACCCATTAGGTCCCTAGATTTCAGTCAGAATCTTGATTCCCTTAATATTATCTAGACCTAGGGTTTCTTGAATGTTAGAAATTGTTGGGTTTTAGCTCTTAGAATTATCCAAATCAAATTATCATGATTTTTGTATCATTTTGTGTAGATTATTTCATAAATTTAGAACCCTAGCTCTGTAGTTCGTTTAGTTCATGAACTACACATGCTAGGCCAGTGATTTCAGATATACATGCTTCAGTTTACAAATGTCACATTATTAGTCATAATTGTTGCATTCTCAGAGGTTGCATGTCAGTAATTGAGCTATCCAGTACTTCACATTTCAGTCATAAAATTGCTTATATACATTCTAACTGGGAGTTGCTTAATACTGAGTGGACTAGGGTTTAGTGTACTCGAATAGTCCCAGAACTACGTGCCCCATAGGTTTATACGTCCCCTCTATGGGCATTACATTTTAGTGATCACGCCAGTCATGCCTTTATACCTCTGGCAGGGTTCGATGGGGCATATACATCAGACTCCACATTTAGCTCATGTGGTTTTATGTCAGTTATTAGTAGCTCCCTTAAAGTAAGATTCTATTGCATTTGACCATGTTATCAGTTACAGTCAGATGTTAGTCTCAGAATGTTATAAACTTGGTCATTGCATTCAGTCAGTTCATGCTCAGTATTCTCTATATAGTAGCATGCTTATCTCTTATCATTGCTCAGATATATGCTTTGGTTCAGTTATGTTTATTGTTCAACTTTACTCTATCTTGCATGCTCAGTACCTTTCAACAACCGACGCATACTCGGAGCTACATCTTCTTGTGATATAGGTTCAAGTTCTAAGCTTCCAAATCACGCATAGATCGGTTCCCGATCTTCAGCTCAACAGTATCAGTGGTGATTCCTCATTCTCTGATGACGATAGACATGTTTCCTTTGCTTTTAGTTTTAGTTTCAGTCTTTACTAGATTTAGCTAAGGCATGTCCCAACACTTCTAGTCGGCAGAAGCTATTTTCAGACACAATTAGTTTCAGCTTTAGCATTTTAGTTTGACCTTTCAGTTGTTATTAAGCTCTCAGTTTTTATATATTCAGATAGTTATGGGTATTCCCCATCATTTGATTTCAGTTATCTTATGATTTAGCTTCCGCACTCTATTTCCTTAGTTCAGTTTATTTAGTATGCTTATGACGTGCCAGCAGGGTTAGCTTGGGGTCACTCGTGATCCTAGGTCCCGTGTTGCATCCTAAGGGTAGCTTTGGGGCGTGAAATTAATGTCTAGCACCGAGTGGATATGAATATGAGATGGAAGGTTATACGATAGTTGAGTCTGGCTTCCCAAATAGGTTCCTTCTACGTTAATTGAGTTCGGGTTCCCAAAGTATGTATCTCATGAGATTGAAACCTTATACCTTAGTCCTAAGTTGAGTCTGAGTTTCTAGTAACAATCTATGTATCCCATAACTATGTGCCCACATAGGTCTTTAGCTAATGGATCTACCTAAGCTACGAGTATGGTTCTACCTTAGGCAAGTAGAACAACCCCTTTTCGGTGTGGGGTAGACACTCGATTCCATGTTAGCTCACACGGTATATGTCGATTAAGGCTTATTCCCACTAGTACAATAATATGAACAAGAATATGAAATATGAACTATGGTTACTTAAGAAGCTTTACATAGTATGGGTGAGATTATGGGATCTCACTCATGCATTGCACAAGTATGCTTTGAGGGTATCAATGGTGTGTCTCTTTTATGATGTGATGATCTATTAGTTGATTATGCTTATCACTTACGATTTTCTATTTTCTTCAAATTGATGCTTTAACTTAATAAATTGCATGCACTCAACTAAAATGACCCTTTTAGCATGTTTTCAAGGTTTTTATGCATGACTATCATACATGGTGCATTTTTGTACTAACTCATATTTCTGTACATTCTTCCCAAGTGTAGGATCTGGTTCTCAAGGCGATCATCATTTGGCTCAAGCTTGGATTCAACTATTCTCCTTGCTTGTGGTGAGTCCTCATGATTCAAGGATGGGAGTTTCACTTTGAGTTTCATTTTTAGTATTTCATTTCCAAACTATATTGTATGGGTTGTGTCCTTTTTCTTTTGAACTATTGTAATAGATGGCTAATTGAGACAAGTTCAGACTTCCTGTTAGCTTTTATGAAAGATTTTTAAGACTTGAAAATGCATTTTACTCTTTATTGTTCTTTACTTATGTTATGATATGCTAAGTGGCTTACATGGTGCCTTTCGGGGTTCCATGTGCCTTGTTACGTCTAGGGGGTACCCTTGGGTCATGACAGGATGACTTGGACTTTATCTTCATGAAAGGATTTGTGGGTTTTCTTGATTCTGTAATTCAAGGGACATAGTGGCGTATTCTCAAACTAGGATGATTTGAATTTGATCTCTTTATTAATATTTCATGAATTTGCAGAATATTTGAGATGCCTCTTTAAGGGAATATAATACTCTTTATATAGGCATAAGTTAGGGTTTAGGGTAGAGTAGCCTCCAAGAATCTTAATTGGAATTGAATACATTTTGTAGAGTCTCAACTAGAATTGAACACGTTTTGTGTAGAGTTCCACAAAATTCCAGTGTCTATAGTTTTATTTCAAAAACAAATTTCTTTTGTTCTCTACAAATTGTCAATCAAACTTAACTTCTCTCTTTTCTTTTCGTTTTTCTCAAATGGTTCATCCTTTTCTTCATTTTTTTTTCTTTTGTAACATTATGATTGTTGCTCACCACACTGCTACTTCACCATTACTAATGTTCAAGATTTTTTTAGAAGTAAAAGTCTTTTCTTTTCTCTATCTTCACCTAAACAACTAAGTTTGAATAATAATTAGGATTTTATTTTTTTCAAAATGAAAGTGGTTATTACAATTAAAGAAGAAGAAGATGAGTTCCGCATATTTTATTATTGTATGTCCTAATAAATAGCGCATTTGTTGATCTTGTTGTGGTGTGTGTTAAATAGGTGTCACTAGTGAGAAAAATATGTTTTTGTTGCTGTACTTGTTGTCATCATGATGTAGAAAATATGAGTCTGCAATTGTTTGAATTTTTCTAACAGTTGAGATAGTTATTGCAAGAATAAATTATGGGAGAAACCTCATCAACTATTTGATAAAACTGAAGTTGTTAGAAAATAATTAAGCAACTACTAAGACCACCATCCAACACCAAATTTACACCAAATCCTGTTTTGGTGTAAAATTTGATGTTTTGGAGCTGCAATCCAACACTAAATTTTACATCATTTTAGTGTGTGAATAGTGTTCATCAAAATTTGGTGTGACACTATACATCTCACCATATCAGTGTTTGAATATTTTATTATTTTATTCATTATACAAAACTTTGAATTTAATATTTTATAAATTGTATGTTTTAATTAAATCTCTTGTATACTTAATTAATTTTTATGTAATATTTTTTTATACTTGATTAATTTTTATATAATATTTTTATAATATTTAAAGTTAATGTATATGAATTAATTTTCTTATATATGACTTTTTAATTTACTATAAATTAAAATTGAATAAAACTACAATTATAACCATCACAAAAATATAAAAAAGGAAAATATATAAATTATTAGACAAATAATACGATCTACTTTTAATAACCGAAAATAATATACATCCAACAAAATAGTAATCGACGTACATCAAAATTGAAAAATACAATATAGAATTATTTTAAAAACAATACATAATAATTTTTAAAAATTCAAAAATAGTTTATATAAGAACAATAATTTTTTTATTAAATGATTGTTTGAGAAAAGAATATGAATTATATAAAGTGAATGTGTGAAAATTTTAGAAACAATTTGTCTAATGAAATAAGAAATTATAAATGAAATAAAAGTAATAATATAATATTGAAGAGCGAGAAGAATTTAAAGATAATATTCTTTTTCGGTCTAAAATCTAGTGTGGTGGGTTGGAGTTGTCACGATCCAAAAATTAATCGTGATGACACCTACATTGTCCCAGCAAGACAGGTCACCCTAATCAACCATCGACAAGGGTAAATGCAAAAGTAAAGAAAGAATTAGAACTAAACATAACATAAGTATGTGAAACTCATAATATAACACAACCTTCCACAAAACCTGGTGTCACGTGTACAAGTCTCTTAGAAATACAACAAATTCAAAAGAAGTACAAGTCTGAATGTCTACAGTATTGGAATAGTAGAAAGACATAATCAAGAGTATATGATGACTGCTAAGATGGCTAGCAGTAATCTTACAAACTCTAAAGGTGGGCCTTGGACGAAGATGCAAGAGGAATGATCAAGACGATATGGGCTCGTAACCTACACAAGTGTAGAAAGCAAGAGAGTGACTACCAAACAACAATGGTACTCAACGAGCATCCCTAGTTGAGAGCAAGTAAAGCAATATTGAACACAAGTATCCTAATACATCATCCAATCCTCCACAACTACAATCTGCATAAAAAATTCATAACCAACCGATCATAATAGTTTCACAAATAATGGAACAACACAATATGAATAATACATCATAATTCACATATCAAAGTTTCCATATCATAAATACACCATAATTCACATATCGGAGTTTCTATAGTATCATCACAATCTTTCATATCCAAATAACCACGAACATAACAACTCGCTCATAAAGGTCAAGGAACAATAATGAAGTGCAATACAATATAATGCAGTATCATATAGAGTGATGCATGTCCGTTGTCAAGATCCAAAGAATACGCTAGACGTGACATGGCGTATAGGACCCTGAGAGGACCTATAGAAGTCACTTGACATACATACACCACAATAGAACATACAATAAGGGAGTTTAAGTAATATGTTTTATATCACGAAAGAGAGTTTGAACATGAATGTTGAATCATAACTATGTCTTGACAAGCCATTCTAAAACATCATAAGAGTAGTTGTAACGTAACTCATACTCCATGTACAAAGTCTCAAGAGTAAACAATAAAAACAATAAGTGGTTTTCATGGCCTTGTCCTCAGAGTATGAGGACTCATTAATCCAATAGTTAATAGCAAGCCAAATCTAGCCACGAGCTGGAGGAGAAGCATCAGACCCCATATTATGAAACAATATAGGCACATATATGCATTGGTATATGGAATGTACTAAGTATTGAGAAATATGCATAAGCATAGTCATGATATCATAATAGTCTTACAACATGAAATACATGACCAGACATTTAAAAGCTTAGTAAAGCAAGATCATAAGAAAACACGATACAAGGCCAATGCATTAGTACAATTACATAACTTAAAACTTAAAGAAAAATCATAGTTCTTTTGTGAGCTATTAGTTGTGACCGACAATAAACCATGTGATATATAACAAGGAATATGATGTTACTCCCACAACAAGAATGAAAAGTCTACTTGTCGAGGTAGAACTTTGTATAATATCATAAAGACTATATGGATCCACTAGCTATGTCATTTAAGATAATCATACAGGGGCATGTAGTTTGAGACTAGAGGTTACTACTAGAGACTACCCTATTTAAGCCTCCACCCCAAAGTCCTCCCGATGCTAAGTTAAATCCCAACGGAATAGATAAAGTTAATTATCAAAGCATAACATTAGGAATAATAATAATCATAATATAAATCCAAATCATAAAGTCGTATAAGAGTAGCTACTTTCAAAATCATGATTTCATAACTTCATTCATATAGACACTTACCTTCCTAAGCATCCAAAATCATGATTCCTTTCCAATTTTGAGAAAACCTTTCACAAATCATTGATACTTAACTTAAAAGCATCCTTAAATAATAACTTCATCCTTTCATAAAACATGCATAAAATCCCTATCAATTCATGGTCATAGTTCATAGTTCATAGACGGAAATCAAAGCATAAAACATGGTTCCATATGAACTCAATATAAATCATATAATTAGATTCAATCATGCATAATTAGATAGAATAATATCAATTGAATCATAATCAAGAGGATCCATTGAGAATGACATAAACCCTAATTGAATTAGGTGAAATTGAGTTGGAGATTTGAGTTCCTTTGGGATCGAATGGATGAAAGGAATCCATTGGTGAATTCCCACACATCTTGACAATCAAAACCCTAAGAATTTGGAGAAGAAACCTTCAAGCTTGATGAAAACCTAAGATCTTTCCTTAAGAGCTCTTAAGAGGATTTGGAGAAGATGACTTACGAATTTTGGAGTTTTGTGAGTAAATTAGAGAGATGGGTATTGATTTGAAGGGTAAAAGCAGTTATAGGGTAGTTATTAGGCTAAAACGACATAGTTTAGGAGTTAATTGGGTAGAAAAAGACCAAAACACCCTTGATTAAAAACTGTCGGAGGACCCTATGGATCGTAGAACTTCCTACATACCATACTGGTTAACTGTAGGTCAAGTTACTGGAACCCAAAATTTAACCGTCTTTCCACGAAACCCTTTTACTAGTCGTCCCACTTTCTACGACTCGTAGAGCTAACGTGTTGCAACCAAATTCAATTCCAAGTTCTCTCTAAGTCTAGATCAACTCTACGGATCAGTCCTACGGTTCATCAATCATCTTACAATCTGCTCTGTCCATTAGTAGGGCATACATCAAAGACTCGACATTTACAAAACTCAAACAAGGTCCTACGATTACCTTCCTACGGCCCATAGATAGGACTCACATACCATTGCTTTAGTGTCAAAACTGATTTTTTCTTGTTTGAATCATCTTTTCAATTTATGAGGTGTTACATCCATCCTAATGATATACACTCGTTGAATATTAGGTCGAGACTCATGGGGAACATATCCGTCCATGCACCTACCACAACATATGACACCCTTTTTTTTCTCAATATGAATCAATCATGATGCGTTACATATCCCTTTCTTCTCAATATGAATCATTCAAAGCACGTGGCATGTCTGTCATGACACAAGGGTAACCCCTAGAAGTAACAAGGCACATAATACCACTAAAGGCACCATGTAAGCCACTTAGCATATCATAACATAAAGCAATAGAACAATAAGAGTAAAAACACATTTCAAGTCTTAAAAGTTTTCATAAAAGCAAAGCGGAAGTCTAGACTTGTATCAATTAGCCATCTATTACAATAGTTCCAATGAAAAGGGACACAACCCATACAACATTGTTCGAAAATGAAATACTAGAAATGAAACTCAGAGTGAATCTCCCGTCCTCGAATCATGAGGACTCACCACAAGCAAGGAGAATAGTCGAATCCAAGCTTGAACCAAAGGATGACCACCTTAAGAACCGGACCCTATACTTCGAAAAATGTAGGAAAATATGGGTTGGTACAAAAATGCACTAAGTACGATAGCCATGCATAAAAACCTTGAAAACATGCTAAAAGGGACATTTTAGTTGAAAAGCATGTACTTTACCGTTTAAGAATCATCATGAAGATTAGTGTAAAAGCATAAGTCATAAGCATATTCAACATATAGATCATCACAACATAATGGAAACAAACCATAAATACGCTCAAAACATACTTGTGCAATGCGTGAATAAGATCCCATAATCCCACCCATACTAAGTAAAGCTTCTTGAGTAACTATAGTTCATAATTTATATTCTTGTTCATACTATCTTAATGGAATGAGCCTTAACTGACATAGACCATGTAAGATTATCATGGAATCCGGTGTCTACCCCACACCGAAAAGGGGTTGTCCTACTTACCAAAGGTAGAACCATACTCTTAGCTTAGGTGGATCCACTAGCTAAAGACCTATGTGGGCACATAGTTTATGGGATAAGGAGATTACTTCTAGAAACCTGGACTCAACTAAGGTAGAAGTTTTACATCTCATGAGATACATACTTTGGGAACCCGGACTCAACTAAGGTAGAAGGAACCCATTTGGAAAGTCTAACTCAACTAGTGTAAAAGCTTTCATCTCATATTCATATCCACTCGGTGCTAAGCATTAATTCCCATAGATTACTTATTAAGTTTTGACTTAAGTTTATATTCATGGAAGACTTTCTTGACACTCAATCCAATATAACTCATACTAAAGCTCATAGATTCGATAGGCGAGACTAGTCTTCCAACCTTAGAATCACTACATGTGACAAACCTTTCATATTATATCATATTCATACATAAGTGTGTACATGAAGATAACTTCCAGCAACACAATAACTAGATCATAATCATATTCACTTTACTCTCAAAGTGTTCATAAAGCATATACATATATCTCATAATCATGCATAATTATCATACTTTGCCCTTCAAGGACCATAGATCACAATCCATCAACACATCTAGAATTACTACATTAGATATGGATGATAACATAATTCAAGTAGTTCAATAACTACATGCATAATTCTACCATATTCTACTTGTATCAATCAATACCCACACTTTGAGATCCAAATTGGGAAAATAGGGGAATTCATGGGTTCTTGGGGAATTCAACATAAAACCATATAAAATCATCTATATATTCATAATAAAACATAATCCAATCATTAAAAATGAATTTGAAAGGAATCCGTGAGATTGAAGTCAAACCCTAACTTTTGGGATTACTAGCTTTGAAATTTGGGGCTTTGAAGGGGCTCCATGGATGAAGTCTATCCATGGATGAAGAGCTACCATACCTTGGTGAAGAAATCCAATGACTTTGAGTGAAAAATCTTGGTCCTTCAACCCTAGCTTCATCTTTCTTCTTCTACTTCCTTGTAGTTCTAGAGAGAGTTTTGGGGGAAAAGTTGGTTTTGATTTGGGATTTAGAGTTATGATTTGGATGCCTTAGTTTAGGGACTTAAAAATCTTATATAGTTAGTTTAATATAGTGTAAAATGGAGCCAGTTAATATTTAATTAAAAAGGAAAACCCCAAAACACCCTAAGGATAACTGCCAAATGGCAGTTCCCAGGCCCCAACCACGTCTACCACTGACGGACCATGGTAGGAACCACACCCCATGATGGTGAACCGTGGTAGGGGTTCTGGAGCATGGTTCATGGGGCCTTGACAAACGGCCCTCACCCACGAAGCGTTTGTCCACCTACTGGTCGTGGCTCCCCCTCGTGGGGGGACTGCTGATGTGAGACTAAAAATAAATATTTTTAATCATTATTTCCTCACATTTATTATTTATATTTGTCTTTTTTGAGCATAAATTTTATGTATTGTGCTAAATAGTATATTTTATTTGTAGGATTAAATTGGTGGAAAAACGAAGAAGTTTGGAGCTAAAACGAATTAAAAATGGAAGATTGAAGAAGGAAATCAAGCGGGTAGCTTAATAGATTAAATATATTAAAATAATATATTCCAATATATGGTGCAAAGTTGAACGCCAATTCAATGCGAATTAGGCTTGATGCTGCCACGTGTCAGCTGACCAGAGCCTCTTTGCCGCCAACAATTTGGAGAAATCACGCGTGCGTACAGTGCAAATCCAATTTAATTGGGTTTTGTTTTCCTAATTTGTGTTGAACTTAATTATTTTATTTAGGGTTTCTATGTTTATAAATAGGGCATGAAAAATTATTCTTTAGGGAGGCCAAGAACCAAGATACAAGACACAATATAAATTTTCTTCTAGTTTAGGAACTTTGGAAGAGCCGTCGTGGAGGCCGGAGAATTGTGGTTTATTCTTTCTTCTCCTTAATTATTTATTTGTATTCGTGATTAATAAAAGATAGTTTAGCTATTGTTCTTAACTTTTTATGATCAACACAAGCATATATATTTTAATAAATTTTGATTGTGTTTTTGAGATAATGAGTAGCTAACTTTCATAACTAGGGTTGTAGGAACCATAAGCTATTAACAAAGTATGAATAATAACTAAGTAATTCTTGAATAGTGTTGAAGTATGCATTGATAATTATTTCGTCTAGAAGTCTTTTTAACGGTGCGCAACGTTAGAACTCGTCTTGTTGCTACTTGCCGGACCAAGGAGGTAATCAACAAGAAAAGAATTATCAACATAGATTTAGTGTGATACTATCTAATAGCCTAGTATCGATTGGTGCGAAGTAATAACTAAGCCAAACATCGATGTGATGTCTAATATAAGGTAAAGGTAAGGGTTAATAAATTATACACACATATCCGGACCAAGGTGAGGGGTGAAATTATCTAGTTATCGGACCAAGGAATTAGAGATACCTAAACTTATCACTTTGCATATAATACACTAGAAAAGAATTACTATTATTAGGATTACCGCGTTATGAGCTTATGGAAACACATTCCTAGTTACTTTTAATAATTTGAATATAAATAAATACTTAGTTCAAAGCTATCTTTTTATTGTTTTTATTTTATTTCAATTTAAATCCCCCCATTTTTATATAACGACTATCGAGTTAAATATTTGCTATTGATAATATTCTTCCATATTCTCTGTGGGATCGACCCCGACTCATAGTTGGGTAAATATATTACATACGATGGTTTATATTTCTTTTCAAGAAGTATATTTGAACGTTATCAAGAATGACACCGCTGCCGGGGAATATGGCTTTGAAATTGTCTTTGGTATTTATTTGGACTCATAGTTTTTTTTTATTTGTTTTAATTTACTTTTCTTTATTATATGTTTTAATCTTCTTGAGATGCCATCTGAAAAAGTATGTAGTGTTAAGTGTTCTTGCAATTTTTGTTCTTCTGACATTATGGATTCTTATAAGCTAATCTTTTCTCAACAAAATAAGTTGTGTGGGGACATGGAAGATTTACTGATACTGTGCTATAAATCAATATTTAATTGCATGATTGATGAAGATACCTATGATTGGGATCTAAATAAATTATTTTTTTAGTTGAGTGCAAAGATTAAATCATATGACACCCAACAATTTAGTAATAATATGTGTGAAGAAGAAAAAATACTTATAAGACAACTTGAAGACCTAAAAGTTGAGGGCCAATTGCTTGATCATACTTTTATTGATGTTGTCATTATTGAGAAGAGTGCACTAGAGTTATGTAATGAAGTAGATAACATTATTTTTAAAAACTCTAGTATGTGTAAATATGAGGGTGTAAATAATAAAATAATTCATAAGTTAGGGCGCATTGGACCTCATTCCAATCATTTTTCCATATTATGTTTAGATGATGAGAAATTAATCGAGTCATATGAGCCTATAGAAGAGTGTATGGAGGAGGAAAATTGTGTCTATATTCTTGAATTTATTGTTCTAACATCGGACAATTGCATTCCTCACTTAGGATCCAAGAAGTGCATAATGCGATATCTATTGCTTGGGACCTTTATTTTTGTACCACCACCCCTTGAGCGTAATAGAACAATTGATGTAAAATTAGGGGTGCAATTCATATCTTCAAAGTGGAAGGAAAAATAGTAAAATTGATGGTGTCGTGCCGCGACGTTAAATTAAGTGCTTATTGGGAGGTAACCCAATTAGTAGTGTAACTTCTTATTTTATTTTATTTTATTTTATTTTATTAGTATCATTTTTTTTCTTGTTTTTGTAGATTAGGGAAAGTCTGAGTACCCAAAAAAAAAAAAAAAAGAGCATGTTTGAGCTTAAGTGTGGGGTGACGACTCTTGATGAAAATTAAGAGAACATGCTACTAGCTAGACCTAAAGGCCTCAGGGAATTTTCCTAACCCTTGTTTTAAATTTTATTTAATGCTTTGGGGACATAACATCTTTTTAAGTGTGGGGTGGAGGAATGAATTCTTAGTTTTTACCGTTTATTGAGTTTTTTTTTAGGATGGGTTCCTTGGCTTTTGTTTTCGATTCTTTTCCTAAGCATGGTCCCTTTGAACCGAGTGTGTTTTATTTTTTTTTAGGAATAAATTTTATTTTTATTTTTATTTTTTTGGAGAGAAAAGAAAATACACTTTTGAGTTATGTGATACTGACTATTTGGGCCTAAATTTGAGTAGTACTTTCTTGTGAATGCTTGATTGCTAGTGAAATTGTAAACTTTTTGACATCTAGGTTCATGGTTGTGACTTTGTATATAGCTTATTTTATTTTGTAATTTGTTATGATCCTTTCTCTCTTAGAAGTGGACTTGATCCATCTTGATTGATACTTGTGCCATGTGTGGTGAGATTTTGTTTATTCCATGTTTTGCATCTTAGTCTAGAACTTGCCTTGCATGTTATTGAAGCGAAATAAAAAGTGTTGCTTTGTTTAGGAGATGCTAATAGGCTTTCTTTGATTTGTCTTGTAAATTTTAGCCTTTTCAGATATTTTATCACTAGTTAGCCCTTTTGAGCCTGCAGCCTTTTTTTTTTGTAGCCATATTTTGCCCTAAACTATTTTGTTGAATCCCTAGTTTTTGCACCTTGCTTCCTTGAGCATTATAACATAGACTTATTCTAATTATCAATTCTGAGAAAAAGGGATGGTTGAGTGAAAAGGTAATCAATGATAGCTACAAAGTGCTTAAAAGCCCTCTTTGAAAGAATGTGATATGAAAAAAAAAGAAAAAAGAATGTGACATGAAAAAAGAAAAAAAAAGTTACCTTGATGATGGCCTTGGTCCTTCCAAGGACATCGTGCACCTTAATGCATGTAAAATACCTAAGTTGAGGGTGGCTATTATCAAGGAAAACTAAAAAAATAAAAAAAAAATAAAATGATTGAAACATTCTTGAGATGATGAGAATTACTTGTGAAATAATTGATGAAGAGAGGGCTGGAAATAAAGAGAAGAAAATAATGGGTGATGAAGTCTAAAATTGCAAAGTGCTTAAGGAAGTGTAAGTCACTATTATATAGTTTTCCTACCCGTCCCCTAGCCTACATTACAACCCGTTAAAGTCCTATTTGATTCTATTCAAGCATGCTTAATTAGTGGAGATGTACATAATGGGCAAGCCTATGGTTCTTTGTGCATACATGTGAATTTTATTTGTGAGTGTGAGAGTTGTACTTCATATGAAGTCCTTAATTTAGATTCAATCTTTTGAATTGAGTGTGTGGACTATTTCTTCTTGTGAGGGCACTTGTTTCATGATAGATAGGTGATTTTATTAGTTTTTTTTATGAAAGTAGGTGAGAAAGCTTAAATATGATGAGTTCAAAGTCCTTTCTTGAGGTTAGGAGGTGAGAGGTTTGTTGTTTATTTGGTTGTCTTGAATAATGATTGAGAAGTCTACTTGATGTTTTGAAATTGGTATATGGCCTAATTGTTTGTATTAACCAAAGTGATGACATTACTAGTATGATTTTTTTTTGGAAGAGTTTTAATGTTTGCTCGAGGACGAAAAAAAGTTTAAGTGTGGGGGTGTTGACGTGAGGCTAAAAATTCATATTTTTAATCATTATTTCCTCACATTTATTATTTATATTTGTCTTTTTTGAGCATAAATTTTATGTATTGTGCTAAATAGTATATTTTATTTGTAGGATTAAATTGGTGGAAAAACGAAGAAGTTTGGAGCTAAAACGAATTAAAAATGGAAGATTGAAGAAGGAAATCAAGCGGGTAGCTTAATAGATTAAATTTATTAAAATAATATATTCCAATATATGGTGCAAAGTTGAACGCCAATTCAATGCGAATTAGGCTTGTTGCTGCAACGTGTCAGCTGACCGGTGCCTCTTTGTCGCCAACAATTTGGAGAAATCACGCGTGCGTACAGTGCAAATCCAATTTAATTGGGTTTTGTTTTCCTAATTTGTGTTGAACTTAATTATTTTATTTAGGGTTTCTATGTTTATAAATAGGGCATGAAAAATTATTCTTTAGGGAGGCCAAGAACCAAGATACAAGACACAATATAAATTTTCTTCTAGTTTAGGAATTTTGGAAGAGCCATCGTGGAGGCCGGAGAATTGTGGTTTATTCTTTCTTCTCCTTTATTATTTATTTATATTCGTGATTAATAAAAGATAGTTTAGCTATTCTTCTTAACTTTTTATGATTAACACAAGTATATTTATTTTAATAAATTTTGATTGTGTTTTGGAGATAATGAGTAGCTAACTTTCATAACTAGGGTTGTGGGAACCATAAGCTATTAACAAAGTATGAATAATAAATAAGTAACTCTTGAATAGTGTTGAAGCATGCATTGATAATTCTTTCATCTAGAAGTCGTTTTAACGGTGCGCAACGTTAGAACTTGCCTAGTTGCTACTTGTCGGACCAAGGAGGTAATCAACAAGAAAAGAATTATCAACATAGATTTAGTGTGATACTATCTAATAGTCTAGTGTCGATTGGTGCGAAGTAATAACTAAGCCAAACATCGATGTGATGTCTACTATAAGGTAAAGGTAAGGGTTAGTAAATTATACACATGTAGCCAGACCAAGGTGCGGGGTAAAATTCTTTAGTTGCCGAACCAAGGAATTAGAGATACCTAACTTATCACTTTGCATATAATACATTAGAAAAGAATTACTATTATTAGGATTACCGTGTTATGAGCTTATGGGAAACACATTCCTAGTTACTTTTAATAATCTGAATATAAATATATACTTAGTTCAAAATTATCTATTTATTGTTTTTATTTTATTTCAATTTAAATCCCCCCCCTATTTTTATTTAACGACTATCGAGTTAGATATTTTCTATTGACAATATTCTTCCATATTCTCTGTGGGATCGACCCCGACTCATAGTTGGGTAAATATATTACATACGATCGTTTATATTTCTTTTCAAGAAGTATATTTGAACGTTATCAATTGCCCGTGCACAATTTTTGTCACCTTTGGAAGGGTCGTCCTCAAGGACCCATGGTTGGTCCTTCGGGCGTCGTACCTTGACGTTTTAACCCAAAAACATATATATTGATTACCGGAGTTATTTACGACTCTAACCCTTATGTTAGGCTCTAGTTTAGTCTACTAGTTTCTGGAATGTTACATTATGTCCCCTTTGGGAACATTCGTCCTCGAATGATGATTTAGACACCTACGGAATGAAAGACTCAAGACTAGCAGCCTATCTTGCATAAAACATCAAAATAATGCACAATTCAAAGAAGGAAATATCAACTCCATATCAAAACATAGTCAATGCAATACAAGGAAGTAGGAACTACATCCAACAACCCAATATGCATGAAACTCAATATTTCTCATATTCATAGGAGGAAGTACCTTCTCCAACTAAAATCATGCTCAACACAATATCATGGAGCCAATATGCAATTTCTCTCAAAAGCATACTGAAGCATGTTCATCAACTCATCTCATGAAGTCAAATAGGCAACTCATACTAAATGCACAACAACATGAGGAAAGTCAACCATAAAAACTAATTTTCTTACTAAACATGAATTTCATCAAGAACATGCACAACATAAGGAAATCATAGAAAACACATATAACACACATGACTCCCAAAACCCTAAAACTCAAGAGGAACTATTTACCTTAAGCTTGAATAGGAGAAGAAGGAAAGAGATGAGGATATCGGGACTTCATATCAACCTCGGCCTCCCAAGTAGCACCCTCAACTAAATGATTTCTCCATAAAACCTTCATGTAAATCTTTAGTCTCGTTCTACCTATCTAGCTCGAGAGAGTAGATGTAGTGAGGTTGTGGGCTTGTTTTCTTATTTAGCCTGTTGAGATTCGAAAGAACTCAATTGAAACGAGGGAGTTGTTTGAAAGAAAATTATCTCATCTAAGGCCCATCCTACCCATGAAGATTTAGTAGCTTTTAGTAATTACCTAACACCCATTGAGCGATAATTGGCAATTGGTCGGTCATTCCTCCAATTACTTCTTACTCATTTGATTATTCTTGTTAATTGTTGTGGTTGTGACTGCTATCTGATATAAAAATCCCCCACCTGACATAGATGTCAATCTTTTGATTTAATTAAAATTTTACGATAATTCCTATTCCTACAACAATTTAAATCGCGTTTATAACTTCATAATTGAATTCAAAATTGTACTGCTCCTTGTGGGATAGACCCCAACTCACTTGTTGGGTTTATACTAGATTACGATCGTCTACACCTAGTATCGGATGAGGTGTAGTTAAGTGTTAGTCACACGTGCCCCAAAAATGTTATGGACTCAAGCCAAAACTCACACTTTGGAACATAGCATAAAGGCCATGATCCCTCAAAGTCTAGAGCATAATCCTTAGGTGTTGCTCATAATCACTCCTTCTCTGCGAGTATACCAAAATGTCATATATGAACACAATGACGAACAAATCAATATACATTTTGAACACCCTCGTCATCAAGTCCATCAAGGTGACATGGGCATTAGTCAACCCAAAAGACATCACTAGGAACTCATAATGGCCATACCGAGTCCTAAATGTGATCTTAAGGATGTTGTCTACCCTAATCCTTAACTAATGGTAACCAGACCTCAAATCAATCTTCAAAAACATTGTGGCATCATGTAGCTTGTCAAACAGATCATTAATCATATGCATAGGGTAACAGTTCATCACCATTATCTTATTAAGCTGCCTATAATCAATGCACATGCGCATCTACCATCCTTCTAATTCACAAAGTAAACAGGAGCACCCCAAGGTGATACACTAGGCCTGATGAACCCCTTACCCAAGAGATCCTGAAGTTGAACATTGAGCTCATTGAGCTCTACAGGAGCCATCTGATATGGCAAAATAGAAATAGGATGATTACCTGGGTCAAGCTAAATAGGGAAATTGATATCATGCTCTGGGGTAGTTTAGGTAGGTCGGTAGGAATCACATCTACAAAATCATAGACGGCTGGAACTAACTCAACTTGAGGGACCTCTCTACTCACCTCACGCACATAGGCCAAATAAGACAAACATCCGGTACCATTAGCTTCCGAGCCTAAATAAAAGAGATAACTCAAACCGATGTCCTACTAATGGAGCCTACCATACCACCAGGGGAATACAAGGTGTGGCTAAGGTAACAGTGTTAGAGAAGCAATATAAAACTACACGGTAGGGGGATAACAGTCCATGCCCAGAATCACATCAAAATTAAGCATATCTAACAATATACAGTCAGGTCAGGTATCACGCCCTTGGATATTAACTAAGCATAACTGAAAAACCTGATCCACTACTAAAGACTAACCCACGGGGGTCGATACATGCAATGACACTATCATTGGCTCAGAAATCATACCTTTACGAGAAGCATAATACATAGACACATAAGATTAGGTAGACCCCGAATCAAATAAAGTCGAGGCGGGCCGATGGAATAAAAGAATCTTACATGTGATCACATCATTCGATGCCTCAACTTCCACCCTCACTGGAGCTGCATTGTAATGATCATGTCCACCTCTGCCCTGGTCATCATCCCTACCACCAGACCTGCCTCTCTGGGAATCACCCGAAATACCATGTTATCCACCATGATGGTCCTTATCTTGACCTTGACCCCTTGCTGGAGGTGCTGCCGGTAGAGCTAATAGAACAAGTGGAGTTGCATGTGGAAATGGAACAATTCATATATGACTACTGGTACATTTACACTCATTTGAGGCCTAGTTAGCTCAAGAATTAGTGTCCTCAATGCCTAATTATGTCCTCTTCGAATGATATTTTGGTTATTTGCAGCTAAAAAGGCTAATGGAAAAGGCAATGATGAATTTTTGAAAGAATGGCCAAAAATATGAAATAGTGTAAATTTCATATTGTTGATTGCCTAGCAAGAAACTTGGATCACTCAATGAGTATTTCCTCACCTAAATTAACAGTTCACAACAATTGATTTAATTTAGGTAGGTCAGCAAACTCTAAACAGAAAGGCAACTCGTCGAATGAGAAAAACAAACATGTTGACCACACCGAAGGCAACAGTACAAGGAGAAAAATTGAAGGATTGAAAGGCGAAAAAAAGTGGTACTCGATGATATGCCAAATAGGAAAGGTAGACTTGAACGAGCATGTCACAGAGCTTAAAACGCCTAAAGCCTAGAGCAAAAAATGACAAGTGGAAGAGCATTGGGCGATCCGCCCATTGTGATGCGCGAACCTGACTAATGTCCCCCAATGGGTCACACTTTAAAATTTGGGCCAAATTTTGGGAAATTTATAAGTAGCCCAAAGGACAAAGAAGGAAATAGAGTTCGAGGAGTTCAAAATTTCTGAATAAAAAATAATAGTTAGAGAGAGAAACACTTTTACCTTCTGAAGAACACTTTCTAGTTTTTGGGGGGTTTCAACTTTGTTCTTGAAATTGATACATTAAAGTTGAATTCAAAGTGGGTTTTGATTGCAATTACTTTATTTCATGTCACCCATGGTTTCTTTCATGAAAGGAATAATTTCTTTACTCTTTGTGATGGGTGGCTAAAACTCCAATTACTTTATTTCATGGAGTTGGGTGTTGGTTTAATGTAGCGAGTATGGTGTTATGCTCTAGTTTGTTATTGTTCATACATGGATTTGAGCTAATTATCATGAGGTGAATTTATGAGTTATTGTAAACTTAATTCCAAATTTTGATTTTCAATTGATGCTCTAAAGAGACTGATTAGAGTGGATAATTAGTTTGATACTTGCAATTTAGGTTTGATGTTTTTAACTTTCTTGAAAATAGAGGTTATGAGTAAGATCTATTTGTCCTATTACTACATCAAAAGAGAGAATAGTGTAAGGTATTGGGTTGTTCAATATAGCACATAGATAAGACCGAAATGAGATTCTATGATGCAAGGCTATGAGATCGAAAGAAGATTAGTGTCATTGAAGATGTCCCAACCTATACATAAATGTTCATTACTATGGATCAACACAATTACCCGTTTGTGACATTGATTTCCAATCTTGGCACTCCTAGATTACTTATCACTTCATAAATTCTAGAGAAAAGATTTCTTAGTTGTGACTATTGATAACCAAATCCTTTTATCAAATTCGTGGAATCATCCACCCACTTGTTTTTATTACGATTGCATATGAATAATTTTACACTCCAAATTTCTTGATAGAATTTTCTACGATATATCATTCTTTGTGGGATTCGAACCGAACTCTTAGTTAGCTATTTTTATTCACAACGATCACTTAATCTTTTAATTGTTTATGAAAAGTACATTGAGCATTATCAAAAATGGCATTGTTGTCGGGGAATGGTAGTTAAGAATTCTGTTTGAGAAATTAGTTTGAAAATTTGTTTAGTTGTAGTAGATTGTTGCGTTGTGTTGTTATTTGTTGTTTTGTAGGTCTAGTACAATGAGAGATGACAATGGTGACAATGATAGTCACCACGGTCAGAACGACAACATGGGTGATCTAAATGATATGCATGTAACATCATTCAAACCACGTGATCCATCTGAATACCTCCCACAGTTGGACAACAATATTTCATGTAACTGGAACAATGCAACAATTGCTCCAACTACAAGAAATGTTTGGGGGTTTAGCTTATGAGGATTTGTATGAACATATTTAGAACTATGTGGAGGTGTGTAGGACGTTTGTGTTAAAGAAAATTTCACAAGAGTCCGTGAGGTTAAGGTTATTTCTGTTCTCTTTGACGGATGAAGCTACAAGATGGTTGGCGGAATCGCCAAATGACTCTATCACTTCTTGGGAGGAGTTGACTGAAGCTTTCTTGGAGAGATTCTTCCCCCTAGAAGATGGTTAAACTTCGAACCCAAATCCACAATTTCAAGCAAAATGGAGGTGAACCTTTATGTGAGACTTGGTTGCGGTTCAAGAAACTACTTTGCAATTTCCAACACATGGTGTTCCGGACAATTTGATGTTGCAATACTTCTTTTGTTGCCTTGATTTAGTTAATAAAGGTGTGGCTGATCAGTTATTCGAAGGAGGATTAATGAGACAACCATATGAATTAGCAGCTTTGTTGCTAGACAATATGACCAACGTTAATCAAACATGGCACACTAGAGAAGACCAAATGTCTACTCTACACCTGAGAATGAACCAAGAACAAATCGACAAGGACAATGAACGAGATAAAAACATGGCCAAAATGATGACCCAACTCAATTTATTGTTTAAACATGTCATTGGAGGCGGTCTTAAATCGACGAATACGGTTGGAAGTAATAATGGGAAGTTCCTGGATGATGCCAAGTTTGAGGCATTATACTATAAAAAAGTTCAATATTTAGGAAACCAAATGGGGGGTTCCCACCCAAGTAACCAAAGACAAGGTGGAACCAAGGTTGGAATAAGGAGCGAGATAATGGTTGGAAAGATTAGTGAGGTGTTAATTGCAGAGATAGGGAGGTGGAAAAAGATAGAAGGAAACCAAACCAAGGAAATGCTCACAAGGATCTTCAACAAGGTTGAAGGGTCAGACAAAGTGTTGAAGGAATTGAAAAATGACTTCTCCAATTTATCTCAAAAGTATCCTCTCATTCGGTGTAAATTAAGCAGCTGGAGACCCAAATGTACCAGATCACCACTCATCTCACTCCAAGGCAGAAGGGAACATTGCCTAGTGACACCTTCCTAAATCCCAAAAATGAATATTAAGAAAATGAGAACATGTCATGCCACAACATTAAATAAGATGTTTCTTGGGAGACAACCCAAGTCTTTACTTTTATTTTATTGCTTTCAATAACATGTGTTGTGAGTGCAGTTTGTAAAGAAGTCAAAGTGTTGCAAGGGAAACATTAGACAATGCCTAACAACAATGGTAATCAACCGAATGTGTTATGCAGACTCATTATTGTCCACCATTTGAGCTGGACAATGTGGAAAAATCTATTGTCTAGTTCGGCGATCTTAGCACTAAAAGGATAACCACTGAAGTACACTACGCAAACTCCATCGTGTCCGCCAAATTAGCCTTTAGGTTTGGTTTCCATTCAAGGCTCTTCGGCGAGCTTCAACTCCAGTTGGTGATCCGCCAAACACGCTCAGTGGCATTAGTCATGACCACCGAATATGCCTGGTGTAAAAATCCCAAGGGTCTTTTCAAATTTAAAAAAAAATCCTTTTCTATCTCTGAGACCCTTTATTTCCTTTAACTTGCAATATCATATTTGGTGTGTGAGTATCATTTTGTGTGATTGTTAAGTACATTGACTGCATTACCTTGCTAAACTAGTCAACCCAAACCTTAAACTCTTGTGTTTGCACATTGTTGCTTCCCTAAAATTATGTTTCATGTATGGGTATTGAGTCGTGTGATGAATATTGCTAGTTGATTTCAGTGGGCAGTGCTAAAATGATCGTATTGAACTGCGCCATGAATTGATTGCTTATGTTTGTGCCTAGAAATTGCTAAATTTGACTGTGTTGGTTAAATGTTGAAATTGAACCCTTGTATATACTAGGTCTTGGTTGAATTTGATATGGTTGAAGTCAAAGTAGCTAGTGTTGACCCGATTTCATAATTTTGCCTAATGTTAGATAGAGTGACGACTTTCTTAAGGGAAAATCATCAAATGTGAGCAGTAGTTTGTGATATTTGGGGCAATTCTGAGTGCCTATGGATAGATAAGCATGTGGGTAGAATTTAAAGATGATAGGAAACTAGATCTTGTTGCATATGTTGGTTTAATTTGTGAAATTAGGCACTGGGCGGAACACCACCTGTTCGGTAGGCTTGTCTTTGCTCGCTAAGGCAGTTAGGCAAATTGTCAAGTAAGCCCCAGATCGTCTTCTTGAGTAAATATGTCACCGTGTGTACTATTCCATTTGGAAAACTTGTCTTAGTTCACCGAACCCACTGTACGTATCACAAAGTGGGAGTGTACATCAATCTTGATGCTTGTTTCTTTTCATTTTCCTCTGTCGGTTTTGACGAATTTTTCTTAGCTCGCCGAAACCAACTTGGAGAATGGCCAAGTTGGAATTGACTCCACCCATTATGCCTGAATTATTTGATTTTTGATAATGTCTGATTTGGCGAGCTCACTAGAGCTCGCCCATCCTGTTAGGCGGACCACCTTCTCATTAGGCAAGCTTTAGTAAAATTATTTAACTTTTCTTTCATTTGAGTTTGATTTCGACTAACCTACACTGTTGTTATGTTTGAATGATTGTGCTTTGCGGATTATGGCTAGAACAAAGGGTAGGTAACACCCCAGAAACTAGTAGACTAAACTAGGGCTAAGTGTGTGAGGGCTACAGCCAAGGAGGAGGGCAAGTGCCAAGGAAGAGGGCTAGGGGAACCACTATTCCATAGACGTTGTCCCAACCTCCACGACCTCCACCACGGCTCGTAGTGAGGACCAAGGCTCGTGGTGGTCTAGGCAGTAGCCTCATCAACACTGCCCAAAACATCCCCTTCACGAGCCACTTCACGACTCATGGTGATGACCACAGCTCATGGGAAGACTTGTGCAGAGGAGTTAGTTTTAAGGGGTTAAAGGGAAGGTGGCTTAGTGATGAGTCCACGATTTGGACTCATTTAGGGATTTATTTTAATAGATTTAGTGTCCTCAAATGCATATTTTGTGTCAATCACTGATGTAAATCCTTTAATTTCAGGTATTTGGATTGAGGAACAATGCATGGACACTATTGAGCAAAGAGGAACAAGGCAGCTGAAAGAACGAAGAAAAGAAGGCTTGAGGATCGCCTAACCCATTAGGCGAGTCGCTGAATGGCCATGGTCTTGCCAAATGTTCAAGAGTGTCAAGCCCAGAAGGAGAAAATCTAGTTGGCAAGAGAAAGGAAAAGTCGGCGAGTCACCGAACAATTCGGTGATGCAGTGTCATATCGCCCAAAGTTACAGAACCTGAAGATGCTGAAGGAAAAAGAAAAACAACGATGAAAATGATCAAAGGGCGGATCGCCGATTAGACTAGCGATCCTGACTAACTGCGTTGACTGGACCTTAACAACACACTTGTTGACAACTATAAATTGTTTAAATTTTTAGCTTAGTATCTTTTCTTTTGTTGAATCATATTATTATTTAGTTTATGAAGCTTAGAGCTTAGAACTAAATAGAGAGACAATATTTCTTTAGCTTTGAAGATTTGAAGATTTCCATTTCTAAGAAATTGGAAGTGGGTGTTGAAGATTCTTCATCTTAGACATTTGTAAAGACTATATCAATCCTACCTAGTTGATGGAAACACAACTTGGTAATGATTTTTACCTTTTTACTATGTCTAGCTAAAACCCCAATTCTTGGGGTGTGATTATGTGATTATGGGTTGATTTAAATGCTGGGTATTGTTCATTGATAGTTTATTTGTTGTTTAAAAAGTGATTTTGTTCATTAATTATGATTGAATTTAATGGGTTGTAGTTGCAAATACAATCTTAACTTTATGTTTTTGGCTTACTCGAGAGAGAGGTTTTAAAACCAAAATTACTGAATCGGTGGTCTGTGGGTATTGGATGTCATGGGTTCAGCTCGAGAGAGTGAATCCTAAACCATTTTCCATACATTTAGCTCGAGAGAGTGAAGGGACTAGAGTGAAGGTTGTGCTTCATTTCTGCTTATTGGTATTCGAGAGAAACCAATTTAATTCGGGGTAAATTGTTCGAGAGAAAGTTTACCCCTACTAAAGTCTAGTTTATTCACTGATTTGAAGTTGTTTACTATTAATTGCAATTACCAGGTTGTTTACCTTAACCCATAATCCAATCACATCCCAAGAATTTCGTCTCCATATTCGTATTTTCATGTTATTTTCTATTTTAGTTGATAATTGAATACAAACCCCCCTTTGATATTTGACACTTGTGTCACCCCAAACTTGAATTATATTTTTCTTCGTAAATATTTTTAGCTATGATTGACTTGAGCATATTTATGCTGTTCTATTTATTCTTGCATACGAACCACTCCCTTGGGACTCGACCCCAACTCACTAGTTGGGTTATATTACTATTGAACGATCGATGATGCTTAGTACCGGATAAAGTGTCTTTGATAGCGTAAATCAAAATGGCGCTGCTGCCATAGAGTGGTGTTAGTTGAGAATTTTTAGTTAAGTTGAATTTTGTTCTTGTTAGTTATAGTTGTGCTTACTTAAGTTTTAGTCTTGATTTTTGTGTTGCTGTTTTTGAGCAGAGACTTTGAACATAGTTGGTAGCAACGGTAGCCAACTGACTGAGACTAATCAATAAATGGAAGGGGACAACTCTTTGGTCCCACTATTAACTCAACGGGATGATTTGGCCAAGAAAATACTAGAGGTTCAAGTCCAGTGCAAAAGAAAAGATAGATACATACCCCCTCATGAGCGGAGAAAGTCTAAGGACAATGAGAGTAGACATGTCGAGGATACGTTGTTACTCATTCTCCAAAATGTCAATGAAAAAGATAGAGTGCTAGAAGAGATGAAGGAGAATGTAGAAGTGCTAAATCAGATGATTGGGTCTCACTCCAGATCTATCCAGTTAATTGAAACCCTCATGGGTCATGTATTGCCTCATCTCTACCCAACTAAACAAGAGGGGTTACCTAGGGACACTAAGGTCAACCCCAAAAATAGAGTTTGAATGAGGAGTTGCGTCGTGCCACGACGTTAACTAAGGAGCTTCTTGGAAGGCGACCCAAGTGTTATTGCTTTGTTTTTGTTTTAGAAATAATGGTGCGTTGAATGTTCAGCTCAAAGTGTGGAGGGTGGTTGAAAAGTACAAGTTGGCGAACTAAAGATCCAGTTGGCGTATCATCGACCAGGTCAATGATCGTGATCTAGTCCACCGTTTGGACCCCCAGATTAATGAGAGGTCCTGTAAAACTCGGTGAGGTAAGTGAACACTCGGCGTGTCGCCTAGTGGTTCGGCGAGCACGACTAATGTCGTCGAATGGGGGAAAACTGGATGGTTTTTAAAAGGCCAAAGGTTTAAACTTTCAAACTCTTCACTTTTAATCCTCCCAAACTCACACCTATTTAGTATTTTCAATATTTTTGCATTCTATAAGTATTTTAGTTGTTGATTTGTGCTCGGGATTGGGCTTACATTGCCGCCTAGCATTTCAATATCAATTTAATCAGCATAAAAGGTTGGCTTTCCAAAACCCGAGTTTATTTTTATCAAAATTGTACTCATTTGCAATAATATTATCTTGTTGAAGTGTGTTGGGCCTCTCTGATAGGATTAGTATGTCTGCTTGCCTGATTTGATTCGATAATCCTACCCGTAATGCCTTAAATGTTAGATTCTCGTAATTTTATTCTCTATAATGAATGAAATCTTGTGGGGTTGTACTTGCATGTTATTTAGTTTAGTTGGGTGAAGTCTGAATAGCTCGTATTTGTGCCAAACGACGTAATTTGTTCGATGATAGAGCGGGTGACGTCATTCTTAAGGGAAAAGGTCGTTAATGGGATAAATTTGACAAAATTGGGAGAAATCTGAGTATCCCGGGGTAATGGGTGTTATGGGTCTAGTCTTAATTTGAGTTGTGCATGCTTTGATTTTGTTTTCGGGGGTTGCGGGATTAATTCAAGAAGTTGGGTTGAAAAAAGGAATGTTGGGTAGTTTGGCGAGCTGGGTCGAGCTCGCCGAACCATTCGATGGTTTGCCGAAGTTCCCCATCTTGCCTTTAATTTCATGCTATATTTGAAGTTTGACTCTGTAACTTTCGGCGAGAAGCCTGAGGTCTTCAAAGGCATTTGATGACTCGCCGAAAGACTTCTTGATCGCTTTTTGTCTGCACCCCTCAGCCCTCTTTGCACTGTAACTTTTGGCGGGCTAGCCCTTTCTCACCGAAAGCTGTTGGCGATTCGCCGAAAGGCCTTTCCCATTGTCGACTTTCTAATAATTTAGAGCCAATCCTTTCGGCGAGCCCGATCTAGCTCGCCGAAGTGATTCGGTGAGTCTTTCTGCAACTGTTTTTCTGTAAATTTGATTGAGTTATTTTTAAATTTATCTTGATGATTTGCATATATGGTGAGGACAAACATAGACATGCCACCCCGGAAAAGAGTACGGGGTATCACTATAAATGAAGGGGGATCAAATCCTCCAAAGAAGGGCAGACAAGAGTCTCCACCAGGTGACAAAGGCAAGGGCAAGAGCCCATGTCTGACAGGCTACTATTGGCGCCCTGGTTGCTCTATCTAAGCCTGAGGACAACCAACCTTTACAGTCCCGGCGGTCTAAGCTCCGAGCCAGATCTTGCCCTGACTCAGCAAGAGTCCCTCTAGTTCCCACATCAACAAACTCAGTGCCAACTCCGGCACCTCCCGTGGCTCCTGTGCCACCAGTCACCCCTCCGCCTAGGATTCTCAACAGATTAAAAGGCGATGGTTTGCGAACCACCCTTGAGGAGAAGCTGTTATCCACAGAGGGACTGAAGGGCAAATACTCAGATGTGAGGGACACTCTCCACTACCATAGGTTTGATCAGTTTACTAGGCCCCGAGACCCCTACATTCCTTCATGGGTCCGGGAGTTCTATACAGCCTACGGTGACTTAGTCCCGAAGAGCAAGAAGAAGGCGAGCGTGTTCAGACTGGTGAAGTTTGTCATGTTTACGGGAAAAGTAAGTTGGGTTCAATAGTGACTACATAAACATTGTATTGGGTAGAGCTCTGCATTCTATGCACCCTTATGATGGATTGCTTGTTGCTCAATCCTTAGATGATTTGAAGGGCTGGCTGGCACCTCTAATTTCCGATACCACCCCGAGGTGGATCGAGGCGGGAGCCCCTATTGAGAAGTGGGACTTGAGTGTTGCTACCCAGTTCTGGTTTGGCTTTATCAGCAGCACCATTATGCCATCCTAGAATGAGTCTGTCCTCCGCCATCCTAAGGCAGCATGCCTGGGGTCTATTATATCCAAGAGGCGCATTGATCTAGGTCTTATCATTGAGCAGGGGATGGTCATAAGGGTCAAGCAGAGGCAAACTTCCTTGCCATTCCCGATCCTGATCACTGAGTTATGTCGACGTGCTAGAGTGCCCTGGGACGAGATGAGAGACATTAAGGTGACACCTTTCTCCTCCACTGACATTCGGCATATTGAGGCCGAGTACACTCAAGAGGAGGTTGATAAGAGGAGAGCAGCTCCGACAGATACTTCTCCGGAGGTTGATGTCGATTCCATACCTGTTGAGGCATATGTGCTTACTCTGGCCTCCGGGCCTTCAGGTACTTCTACCCCTCCTTCCTCTTCTTCACAGGCTCCATGTACCTCTACTTCCTCTCAGCAGACCAAGATTACTCAAGTGATGATCCTGAAGATGGGGCATTTGGCCCATTCAGCTAATGTGAGGGCGACCCGATTAGAGAGATATGTCCCCTTGATGATTGAGGCTACTATCTTAGCTGCACTGACTCCCCTTCAGGCTTCTGTTGATGATCTGGCTACTAGAGTCACAACTTGTGAGAGCAGGCAGAGGGAGACCTCTAAGGTTACGTCTTTGAGAGCCGAGGTAGCTGACTTAAGGAAGGACGTAGATTGTCTGAAGTCTACTGACTTCACTTCATTGTTGGAGGCAGCAGATAAAATGGATGCCCCTGAGACTTCAGAGATTCCTCTGGGTACCACCGGATACATACAAAGGGATGAGGTAGCAGTTGATGAGTCGGATGCTGAGACCGATGAGGAGCAGATAGAGATACGGGAGGAGAGCATATATGGAGACTTGTCGGATATTGTGGAGACGATTATGTAGTCAGTGATCCAGACAACGCTGAACGAGACGTCCATGGCAGCTCCTAGTGGGTATGGCACTCTTGTTCCTTCTGAGGTGACTCCGGGTACTAATGCCCGAGATCTGACTGATGCACCGGGCACTGATGCCCAGATAGATGGAGCGACTGCGCAGACAGGATCCCCTCTTTACCTCCCTCTCTGTCTTTCTTTATTTTGACTTATGGATATTTTATTTTGTTTGCATTTGAGGACAAATAACTTTATTTGTGGTGGGGTGAGGCCCACCTTTTGTGTGACCTTTTATGAATATTGGTTTTGTTTATATATTTGGGTTTTGAGCTGAAATTGTGTTGTACACTACTTTTTGTGGAAGGTTTGATCTTGTGGCTCTGTGTTTTTAATTATAAATGATTTTTGACCCTTCTGAAAATTTTGCCACCTCTTATTTGTGTTGAATGTGGATGTTTTTTTGCAAATTTAAGTATCGATTTTGATCAATACCGATGACTTGAATAGTGCTCATAATCGAACAAAAATGAATGTGTAGCTACGATGAGGCCAAATGAAGTTGCATAGTCAATATGTGAACTCTTTGCATCTCATTGTGATTAACCAAGTATCGAATTGAGTCTTTTGTGATGAACATTGCACACTAGCGAAAGTGTGGACTCTTGTTTGACATTGGTGTCAATGCCTTGTGTGTTGAGCATACCGTGAACCATGTATGATGACACCTAGAATTTGCCCCATTGGTCCGGTTAACTAAGTGAGGCAATCTCTTGATATGATCTTAGTCAAATTTAAAGAGTGTGAGCCAATTTGACATTATACCTCTTTTTGTGGCCTACCTTGTGAGTGTGTGAACCCCTTTTGAACACCCTTTGAGCCTTAACCTTTGCTTGAAAGAAACTTGATGACATTGTGACCTTTCTTGATCCATTACCCATAATCCTCATGATTTGTGGTTTGTTTGAATAGCCAACTTAGGCCAAAATCCTAAGTTTGGGGTGTGGTAAAGAGAAAAGGTAAATCAAGAAGTGAAATAAAGTCCCCTTTGACCCATGGTTTTGAGAAAAATGGAACCCCTCCATACAAAAATAGAGAGAAAGAGAAGAAAAGAATGAAGCAGAAAAAGAATGAAAAAGTTGTGTAATAAAGTTGTGAAAATATAAAGAAAATGGGGTTTCCAACTGTCCATGGAAAGTGAATAATGGGATGACTTGTGAGCACGAATGAAAATGATGAAGAAAAAGAAAGGAAGTGTTGAGAGAACCACATTTCATGAGGATGAAAGTCATTGAGCCTAAATGACCATACTTTTGCATTCAACCCCATTACAAGCCTTGAAAGGACCTTTTTGATCTTGAGTGAGCTGGAGCAAGTGTTTATTGGAAAATACGGGCAAACCTATGGGTGAAATCATACATTGTGTTTGTATTTGTGAGTGTGAGAATTGCATTTGATTCCATAACATTAAATTGTGAATCATTGTGTGTAAATATGAAATCATTCTTTGTGTGAGGGCATTTGATTACCTTTGTTGAGATTGAACTTGCATCTGAAGCAAGTAATGTGAGGTTGAGATTCTTTGATAATGGTGAGTCACAACTTTAGTCTTTGAGAGCACAATTGATCCTTGCATGAGTAAGTTGAGTCTTATTGTGTGCATTCATGATTGAGTCTTATGTAGCACTGTTTGAGACAACCTTTTTGAACTGCTGAACTTGAGTTTTACTTGAGGACAAGCAAAAGTTTAAGTTGGGGGTGTTGATGAGTCCACGATTTGGACTCATTTAGGGCTTTATTTTAATAGATGTAGTGTCCTCAAATGCATATTTTGTGCCAATAACTGATGTAAATCCTTGAATTTCAGGTATTTGGATTGAGGGACAAAGCATGGACACTATTGAGCAAAAAGGAACAAGGCAGCTGAAAGAACGAAGAAAAGAAGGCTTGAGGTTCGCCTAACCCATTAGGCGAGTCGTTGAACGGCCATGGTCTCGCCAAATGTTCCAGAGTGCCAAGCCTTGAAGAAGAAAATCTAGTCGGCGAGAGAAAGGAGCAGTCGGCAAGTCGCCGAACGGTTCCGCGATGCAGTGCCATATCGCCCAAAACGGCAATGAAAATGACCAAAGGGCGGATCGCCAATTGGATCGGCGATCCCGACTAACTGCGCCGACTGGACCTTTGTAGTACACTTGTTGACAACTATAAATACTTGTTTAAATTTTTAGCTTAGTATCTTATCTTTTGTTGAATCATATTATTATTTAGTTTTTGAAGTTTAGAGCTTAGAACTAAATAGAGAGACAATATTTCCTTAGCTTTGAAGATTTTCATTTCTAAGAAATTAGAAGTGGGTATTGAAGATTCTTCATCTTAGACCTTTGTAAAGGCTATATCAATCCTACCCAGTTGATGAAAACACAACTTGGTAACTATTTTTATCTTTATACTATGTTTAGCTAAAACCCCAATTCTTGAGGTGTGATTATGTGATTATGGGTTGATTTAACTGCTGGGTATTGTTAATTGATAGTTTATTTGTTGTTTAAAAGTGATTTCGTTCAGTAATTGTGGTTGAATTTAATAGGTTGTAATTGCAAATAAAATCTTAACTTCACGTTTTTGGCTTGTTTGAGAGAGAGGTTTTAAAACTAAAATTACTGAATCGATGGTATGTGGGTATTGGGTTGTCATGGGTTCAGCTCGAGAGAGTTAATCCTAAACCCTTTTCCACACATTCAGCTCGAGAGAGTGAATAGATTAAAGCGAAGGTTGTGCTTCATTGCTGCTTATTGGTGTTTGAGAGAAACCAATTTGATTTGGGGTAAATTGTTCGAGAGAAATATTACCCCCACTAAAGTCTAGTTTATTCACTGATTTGCAGTTGTTTACTATTAATTGCAATTACCCGGTTTTTTGCCTTAGCCCATAATCCAATCACATCCCAAGAATCCCGTCTCCATATTCGTATTTTTGTGTTATTTGTTGTTTTAGTTGATAATTGAATACAACTTGAATTATGTTTTTCTTCGTAAATGTTTTTAGCTATGATTACTTGAGCATATTTATGCTTTTCTATTGATTCTTGAGTATGAACCACTCCCTTAGGACTCGATCCCAACTCACTAGTTGGGTTATATTACTATTGAACGATCGATGATACTTAGTACTGGATGAAGTGTCTTTGATAGCATTTATAACTTAGCCTTTTTTTTGTGACCACGAGAGGGACCACAGCTCGTGGAGCCCTCCGTGAAGAAGAGGCGGTACACTGCCAAGGGAGGGGTAAAATGGGGTTTTCCAGTTTTAATTAATATAAAGCCTTGTCATTTTGCCTAAGCCTAGGACCCCTATATGAACTATTTTAACTCTAAAACTAATGCATTTAAGTCATTATTCCCAAAACCTAAAACAAATCCCCAAAGTTCTTCCTTTCAAAATATTTCTCTCTCTAGAACCTTGAAAAAGAAGAAGAAGGAG